>NC_081536.1:25232687-25317687 GCF_030273125.1 Centropristis striata | reverse complement strand
GGACCCAAAGCCTGACAGACGGACCAAACAACATACAGTGACATCTGCTCGCAGAGCTGCAAAAACATGTTGAACCGGCAAAAACAGGAACACCGAAAGAAGGAGAAAAAATGACTCCTTTATGTGTCATTGTATTGTAACATTAAGGAGCAAACTTGAAGCAGCGATACTCAATTTGAACATCCTGAATCCTCCATGGTTTGATACCCACTGATCTGTAGTGGCAGGCAGAATTTGACAAGGGTTTAGCGGTCCAATTAGCTCTGCACACTCGGAGAAAAGTGAAAATGTCAGAGTGTTGTATCGATTATGTTAATAGACTTCCTGTTTTGCAGGTCTGAAAGCCCTGACAAAAACTGTAGGTTAAACCACAGCCCACATGAGTGACAGTAAAAATGAATCAATCACATGCATTAACTACATGATAATCAATGGGTATCGGCATTCAGACCTCATTATTTCTGTCTCCCAATGCATCTACAGTAAGCTTGATATTTTATGACCCCGTTGGATGTTTTCTACTCTTTATTCTTTCTCCTTTTGTGAAATGAAACAGTGGACATGAGGTTAAAAGGAACAGCATCCTTGAATATATGAGTATACAATCAAATATAGCACAAATTACATGTTGTCTAAAAGCATTATATAGAACAGAAATAAACAACTTTTGATTTTATAGATCTTACCTTGAAAAGCAAGGAGAAATCTGAAAATAAATTTCATTTCAATAATTTGTTTGCAATGTTCATGTTAACACAGACACAAACAGAGTTTGAGTTAAAGCATCTGTAGCGAGTGATGTATTCAGCCCATCAACATCGACATCAATCAAAAGAAGCTGATTTTAGATTTATTATTATGGTCAGTTGACTTGGAACCACCTGTGTAGCAGCGGTGACCTGATGCATGCTTGTTGTGGCCAATTTTTCATGAATGCTGCTGTTTTTCTGGCTCTGGCACAAGAAGATGACACGTTTAAATTGACCTGCGGAGCTCAGCTTGGGCGATTTGTTTTCTCCAACTGAGAGCTGTCAGTTAACCCCACAGGAGGAGGGCTGAAGACGACTTTCCCCCACAGAAATGTGGCTGTAAAATGATGAAAAAGTTGTCACAAGTGCGACAAAATTGACTCTTTGTATTATCAGATCATGTAGGTTAAATAAAACTGAAAAAGTCTATAAAATTATAAATTTAGAGACCAAAAAAGCACAATTTTTGTGCACAGAAAGTGGGTCAAAAAGTCAGCCAGCTCGGCCAGAGGCTTGGGAGTTGTAGAGCTTGGCTTCTCTATTATTATATTATTATTATTATTATTATTATTATTAATAATAAATAGAGTGCTGCATGGATGGCGTAGGCCAACCTGGAAGCCAATGGCATCTTTCCATTGGATTTTAGGAAGTCGCAGAAAAAGCTGTAAAAAAAAGTCTTATTCCTGCAGCACTCAGTTTGGAAAAACATTCAACATTTTGCACGTTTGCTTAATGAAAAACTTGCACTGGGCTAAACTGGCCTGGACACCAGATGAACCTGCAGAGCTCATTTGTATTTCCTCTGGCAGATGACGTCACTTTCCCATTCAGACTGATTTCCAGACGGCCTATTCCCCACTGGGTCAATCACTATGTTTGACAGGATGGCTGACGTCAGGCTTGCTCTGATTGGTGGTAGGTCTATTCAGAGGCATTATTGTCTGTACCATTTATGACTCCCCTTGGAAACTCCCCTGTTAGGAGCCACTGCCACCACGCATACATATTTGTGGCTAAATAATCAAGTTAAAGCAATAGAAAAAACTTCTTAAGCTACATATTTTTAAAAATCTCATTCAGTTTTATGATATTAATCCAGTAGAAATAAAGTAATTTGCAACCAACAATAACTCTTCTCACCAGCAAATTTTTCCTTTATGAACAAGTATAAGACAAAAATATTAAGTTTCAATTATGGGGAGACTAATTTTCTTTTGCTTGGGAAACCTGTGTCTAAACTTGTAAGTTTTTATCAACAACAACTGCTGTAAAATGTTGGAAAATCTATTGTTGCCTTGATAATTTGTTAGTTAATAATTAGGTTTTTTTTGAGTGTGCACATATGGTTTGATTGAGTAACATCTCCCTTGCAACTTAATGGTACAACTCAATAACTGTCATTAGATAAAGATTAATAAACTATTTAAATCTGATTGTTTGGTGAAAATATGATCATCAACTTTTTTCTCCTCTTCTTTTCAAACCAGCGAGAGAACCACAAACGCAGAAATCTCTCTTGAGAAGTAACCTGTGTGCTTTAGCAGATAATAAGCTGTTCATGCAGGAAAGTTTTAAACTTCAATTTGCGGTATGACCAATAACACATGGACCTGCAGAAGGAGCTCAGTGTTGTGATTCTGTTAGCATAGTTTACAGACAGCAGGAGCCACTTCTTCTTTTTTTTCTTCTCTAATGGTCGCAATAACTCACACACATACACACACAGGGCTTAATGGCTTTTATAATGAATGGCCCAAGATAGTGGGCTAAATGGTGGTTGCCATGGTGATAGGGTCAATCGATCAGAAAGTATTGATCGGCCATCGATAAGTTCCAGACGGCAAGCTACTGGAATAGAGAATGAGGAGGCATGTGTGTGTGTGAGGGGTTGGGATTAACTGTGTGTACATGCTAGTGTTCATACTGTACGTGTGTGTGTGTGTGTGTGTGTGTGTGTGTGTGTGTTTGTGTGTGTGTGTGTGTGTGTGTGTGTGTGAGTGTGTGTGTGTGTTGAGCAGACATTCCTCCACAGTGGTTTGGATATTGCAGTAATAGATTCATGTGTCATGGCGTCACCTCCTGCTCCCTGAGTCTGGCTGACGTAAACGTCTACTTCGGCTTTAATTTGGCCGGCCGGCCGCCTCGCTGAGCACCTGATGGGAGAGAGAAACCAGGGCCGTCTCTGAGGCTCAGGGCCGTTTGTTTCCAGAGGGGGAAAAGTGAGCTCATATATCGGCGAAATAATATTAGTAATTTAATATTTGATATAAGATAAACCAAAATTCAGTCCGGTTAAACCAGGGGTAGCCACATGTGGCTCTTTAGGCCATCTGCAGTGGCTCCATGTGGCTGTGACCAAAACATTTATACGAAATGAAACAGGTATTTGTTTACGTTTTGATTTGATGAGACCCAAAGCAATTGATATTCTTCGATTGTAAAAATGTGCAGCTTATATACAGCATTACAGCATTTTTTTTTTAAACTTTTTGGTCAACTTAAATATGCATCATACGAATGTCTACGTCACCTTAACCTCTAAATTTTGCCAACTTCAACTTTCCCTAACTAGGCTAGCTTTGATTCCAAATCTCATTTGCACTTTGGGTTTCACTGTTTTCTGACAAAATCATATTGATAAACACTCATTATGACCCATTTGTAAAGCTGGTAGGCTACTTTAGACTTAGTAGGCTGTTATCGGCATTGTAAGGCTTGAAATAAAGTTTGTGGCTCCATCCCGACATTTTTTCCCTTTTTTCGGCCAACAGTGGCTCTTTTGCCCATAAAGGCTGCTGACCCCTGGGTTAAACGAACAAAAAAAGAGCAATTTGAAGAACTCAACCTGGGTTCTTAGGAAATTGTAACATTCACTGCAAATTTCTAAGATTTGAGGGATAAATTAAACCAACATAATCCTGAATGTTGGTGCTCTTGGTGACTGTATTGATTATTACTACTCATGCATTAATATAAAAGCAGAATTTTACTGTTTTAGTTCGCATAGTAGTGTAACTTTAAAAAAAATGTTTTCATTATGGTTTATTCTACACATTATTTTCCACATAATCAGTTGTTTGTTTTGTTTGGAAAAAAACAACTGAATAAAGTGAGAAATGCCATCAGTTCTTAGAGCCCTAACACTTCACAATATTTGTTTGTCTAAAATTCACAATTAAATTATAATAATAAAATAATAATTTATAAATAAAATAAAATTAAAAAATAATTATTATTATTTTAATTTTTAATAATAAAATAATTATTTATTTTATTTTGATGAAAATAATACATTTAAATGTAATATTTTATAATAATTAAAAGAAAAAGCACAGAAACTTCACATTTGAGAAGTTTTTGTATAAATAATGACTTAAATTATTACTAAAATACTTGCAAATTGTCTTTTTTCAGTCAACTGGTGGTTTCAGAGGTATTTGTCTAAACTATAGGGTAGTTTAATTGGTAAGAAAACACATTTTTTAATTAAATTTTTCATTTGGGTTGCATCTAAAAATCTTGAATTATAATTGTAATAAAGTTATAATTTGCATAATAGAGTGATTTATTGTTAAATTACATAAGAAATTACAGGAAAATACAGATTAATCTTCCTATTTTGATTGATGGTTTGGTCTGTAAAAAAATCATAAAATAGTGATTAATTCCATCAGTTCTTGGAGTCCTTAGTGATGAAACTGGTTGAGTCCAATAAACAGTCCAGAATCCACAATTTAGTAATAATAAAAGATGAATTTTCACATTTGACATATGAAAAATGACTTAAATTATTATTAAAATACTTGTAAATTGGGCGTTCCTGGTGGCACACAGCGCATACCATAGAGGCCTGTCAATATCCTATCAATAAAGGCCGAAAAATGGCCAAAAAAATATATAATTTTTTTTTAAAAATACTTGTGAATTGACTATTGAATCAACTGAAGGTTTCAGTTGTATTTGTATAAACTGTTTGGTAGGTTAATTGATAAAAAAACATATTTTATAGGTTTTTCATTTGTTTTTTGTCAAAAAATCCCAAGTCACTAAAGCAGTTGGATAAATGTAGAGCAGTAAAAATGCTGCAGTTTCCTCTGAGATGAGATTGAAATAGAAAGTGGCATGATAAGTACTTACATTCTACTTTGGTGTTATTTTGTAGTCTATGAGTTTAGGTTTTGACTGTTTAATGCTCAGAAGTCGCGGTGGTGCGACCATCTTGCTCCTCTGCACTCTGTCCTGATGTCTCGTGAAGGCTTTCCTCTTCTTTGCCCCACAGTGTTGGATCAAACTCTGCATTGAAGTCAGTGCAGCAGAGTCGAATCTTTTCAAACTGCACCTCAGGGTTTCCTGCAGTATACATTCTGATGAAATAAAGCAAATGACCTTTAAGGCAAAAGAGCAGAGGAGAGGTTTCACACAGGGAGTGCCACGATGTAATGAGATAAACATTAAAACAATTAGTGCATGTGCAGAAAATGAATCTGTAACTTGTTTTTAAGCAAATATACACCCAAACAACTCAAAGTCACAGCTTTATAGTATCAGGATTTGCAGGTTTTCTGAGTCTAATGTAGAGGGATTCAGATTTTCTTTCTTCCTAGGAAGGGACAATTAACAGCAAACATTTTGCACATTTTCTGTGAAGGAAAATTCAAGTGCATTTTTAAAATCAAACATTTAATCTTAAATAACTTTTACATTTTCTCCAAAACTGCATCAGGTTACAGAACCTTCTCTCACTCAAACAAATGTTACATAAAAATGTGCTTCAGGTTCCTGGATGGAGGTTTTTTCATACAATACAAACAAACTGGAGCTGGTTCTGCAAGTAAAAACTGGCCAATGCACAGTGATCAGTGCATCTTTAGTTAGTGTGATAAGAAGGTAAATCAATATTCTTTTTGTTTTTAAACTGTTAGACGAACAAAAAGAAGCTATTAAAAAGAAATCAACCTGGGCTTTATGACATAATAACAGCCATTTTCTACTTTTTCTACGAGATTTTGAAGACTAACGTATAAATCAATAAAGGAGAAAAGAGTTAGCAGATTAATCTCTTATAAAAGAATATTTTTTTCAGTGGCAGTTCTTATTTTAGGCAGCCATGCAAGAAATAAAATGACCCTGAGATGAAATGTTTTTGAATCTGAGCAACACAATATCCATGGGCTTAAATTTGTCTCATTAATACCTGTAAACGCACAGAAATAGTCCTTGACTTGCACACGTGTTTTGCTATCCACAAATAGAAATTTCTCATTTCTAACTTGAACAAAAAAGCCATTTGTAAAACTGAAAATTCTGTTTGTGAAGTGTGATTCATCAATCACACACACACACACACACACACACACACACACACACACACACACACACACACACACACACACAGACATACACACGCATCTCTTTCCTCAAAGACGCATTTTTGAGACGTTTTTGACAACATCCACTCAGATCCACAAACAAAGCTTGTGATTCACAAATGACCCGCCCTCCTCAACCTGTGTTGTTGCATACAAATATTCCTTCCACAAACACCAATTTAGGATTTGTAACTTGTGTTTTGGTTTTTACAAATAAATGCGTATTCGTAAAAAAAAAAAAAAAAAAGCCATTTGTTAAACTGAAAATTCTGCTCGTGAATGTCCTCAATGATGTATTTTTGAGACATTCTTGTCGAGGGAAATCCACAAACACACAGTAATTCACATATGGCCCGCCCTCCTCAACAGTAGGTGGCAGTGTTGTTATAAGCATTGACGGAGCTTTCGTTTGGACTCTGCTTAAGGTGGACTTACACTGAACTTTCTTTTTTGCAGTTAAGCCATGGCTGAAGATGGTACATAAGTAAAATTATTTGTCCTTGCCCTACATTACATTAGCACGTATACCGTGAAAACAAAATGAAAACTATCGCGACCCTATACCCTGCACAGCGAGCGTACCAGAGCAGAGAGGGAAGAGAGTGTAAGTCCACCTTAAGCAGAGTCCAAACCATAGCTACATCAATGCTTATAACAACACTGCCACCTACTGTTGAGGAGGGCAGGCCATTTGTGAATCACGTGCTGTTTGTGGATTCTCTCTACAAGAACATCTCCAAAATACGTCATTGAGGAAAGAGATGCATGTGTGTGATTGATGATTCACAAATGCTGAGTCACACTTCGCAAACAGAATTTTTAGTTTCACAAATGGCTTTTTTGTTTTTACAAATTAAAAATTGTGTATTTACAAATACACAATATATTGACTAATACACACTTATTTGTAAAAACCGAAATACAAGTTACAAATTAGAAATTTGTATTTGTTGAAAGAAATATCCTGCCTATACAGTAAAAACGTAATGGTTTCACTCACTGCAGTCTGATTTTTCTGTCTAATTATCACTTGAATGCATTTATTTTAACCTCTTTTGAGTTTAATTAATGTTATGTAATGTAGGAATTCACAAAAAGTCACTTGTGTCTGAACTGCAGCGGCTTGAAAAATCATGAAAATCATAATGCAAACACAGACAAAGTGCGTGCCTACTGTCTCGCTGTATGTTCCATAAAGCTTTCTCGTCATCGCCACATGTGGGTGAGTGGGTGAATGTACAGCAGACCTTTTCTTCCAGCACCATCTCAGTTGCAAATTAAATGAAAAAGTCAACCTCTGCAGCTCTTAGGCTGTTAAATGTCAATCTGTAAAGGTTCGCTGTGTTCCAGGAGTTATTCTGTAGCGCTGTAATTAACTTTTTGGTGTACTTACCCTGGAAAAAGAAAAACATCAGAAACCATTAGATGAACCTTTTTGATTTCCACAGTTAGTGAAACATTACAAACCATTAAAAAGCTTCAAAATCCATTACATCCATTGCATAATGGTTTGTAGTGGGCTTTGGACTCGGTTTCCACCGCATCTTTCAGCAGTGGTTTGTAATGGTTTCCATTACAGGCTGCATTGGTTACTAATGGTTGTGATAATTTCCAGTAGATTACAACAGACAAACCATTATGCTGTAGTTTGTCAGAAGCCATTAAGATTATAGATAAACCATTAAAACCAGGTTATTTTCCGCCAGTATGGCTCATCTACTCCCATTTCAATTAAACATTTTCTACAATTCCCACAAAGACCTGCCAGCTGAAGTTTATTTATTCCATTTTTTTATTTGAAATCTCTATCCAGAAAATAATTAATCACCTCTTTTTTTTTTATCAGATTACCAATTTAAACCACAAACCAAATGACATAATGTCTCTTTTAGGTTAACGAGGAGTTATTTATTGTAAAAACGGTATAAAAATCTGAAGAATGAGGCTTTATCTCTCAAACATTACTGTTACTATATGACTCACTGATTCATAGAGAAATGTTAGTCATTAATGAACATTATGGGTTTGAGGTTAAGATAACAAAATGTTTGTTTGAGGAGTCATTACATACACAGTTATTTTTTATCCTCAGCAGAATTTCCCATCTACAGAATAAACAGTTTATTTTCCCCACTCATGACTGTGGGTCCATCAACAAACAGTGAACAAGGAAAGGAAAGAAGTTTACCAGTTGCTTGGTTGACACATTTATTAAATTGCAAGTCACGTTATATCAGGCCTAAAGCATCAAACAGATTTAATATTGGCATATTATTAATTATGAAATATATTTGCACTGTACTTTTCATCATTTCAAGAAACATAATGGCTCCCAAATAAGAATGAGCAACACCAGACAGAAGAAATATTTGTTTTCATCATATTATTTGTGCTTTTCCACATAACGTTTTGTGATTCGGGTTATCCTTAGAATCTACGCTCGCAAAGTACGAAGCAATCAATCCGTAAACATAATATCCTTCTAAATATCCTCCCTCTCTGGACATGTGTAGGGAACTACATGATATAATGTTGAGTTTAGGGCTTTAATGGTTTGTGTATTCATGCTGAACCATCATTCATGGGACAGGTGTTGCAGTTCTGTGCACGCAGCTGCAGACAGAATACACAGTGTGTAGATTAATGCATGTCATTTGAAATCAAAGTTCACAAGCTTGAGTTCCTTCCAGAAACGTTTGGTTATGCGTTGCTAGTGGATTTATGTGCAAGTCAATCACTCTACGGTGAGCACAGAACTTGAAAATCCTTCTGATTCACAAGTCAGCAGTGTGGGAACATTTTGCCTTCCCCATGAGCTAATACCCCGAAGAAGACTTTCATGTCTATATGTTGGTAATTTTTGCATTGTGGGGCATCCCTATGGCTCACTGGTAGTGTGCATACCACTAAGTGAAGTCCTTATCATAGGGGACCCCAGTTCGAATCTGGTCCAAGGGCTCCTTTGCTGCATGTCTTCCCCTTCTATTCTCCCTGTCTTATAAAGCTGAAAAATGCCCCCCAAAAAAGTATCTTAAATCTTTTTTCTTTATCTTTTGCATTGTACCCTCATCATTATCAACACCTCTTGAACATTGGTGTGCTGTCCTCCACATCACTTCCCTGTGATTTTCCATAAAGCGTGTGGGTTCCAACAAGGACTTCATGGTGCATTCAGTTGCAGCTCATAAACTCTGAGAAACTCTTTTTTCAGTTGTTACAATTTGTTCTCAGTTGACTGGTGTTTGTTGCATGTGTTCTCCAAGACTCAATTAAGATTAGTTTTGTGGCGGCTAACCAACAGAGTTTGAATGTGATAACAGATCGACGCCGCAACCAATGTTCCAACTTTGCGACTATGTCGCTATATTTAGCGACAATTCAAAAAGTACTCAGTGGAAAACACGCCTAATAATACAAGTAGCTAAAGTAGTACAGACAACGCTCAACCACACCCAGCTGATAGTATCAGACTTCTACTGTTCAGCCCACAGAGGTCAGTGCAGCAAAGCTTTTCCTCCACACAGGATGTAGTGTGGCCTTTAATCTAAGAGCGCGGTGTGTATGTTTGGTCTTGCCCTTCACTCTCTCTCTCTTTGTGTCACTGCAGGGCTGTCAAACTGATCAGTCGTGTAACTGGAATTAAGTCAGTCACGGGGTTGTCCAGAGTCTCGGTCCTGTTCCTGCCTCACTACAAAGAGGCCTGAGCATTGATCCGTGATCAGGTTCTGCTCATCAGCTGTTTTGTTGCTGGCAGGGCAGGCGGCAGCAGAGCAGCAGCTCATTTAATTAATGCGGATTTGACTGGTCACGCTGCTGCTGCAGACTCTCAGCTACCTGCTGCCCCTGCTGCTGCCACCAGAGGAAAAAAAACCCTTCAGCCGTGTCACAACACCACATCAAAGAGATTTCAGAATTTCTTATGTAATTAAGTCCGACCACTCTCAGTGAGGCCATCACACAGCTCATCGTGCAGCTGGCGGGAGACTTTTGTCGTGTTCCCCGTGGCCTAAAAATTACCTTCATCCTGTCGTTTCTGACAGCTGCCTCAGTTTTTAGTCACTTGTACGATAATTGTCATCTGCCATGTTTTAATATAGATACAGACGAGCTCGTGTTCAATATGGTTGACTTGTTGCCCATCAAACTGTCTGCTCTGGTTTTGCACTGGCTTGTGTAATCATTTGCATTAGGCACCAGTGATTTTAGAATCACATTAGTACAGCATGAGAGGAGATGTAATAGAAAAATTGAAAAGGGGAAAATTAGAGAATAATGGAGACGAGAAGAGTGTAGAAGAGAGAAAAAAGAATCTTGGGCTGTTCAGGTAAGATAAGTTTTTAAATTCTCATAAATCTGCTTCACAAAGTAAATATAAAGTGTTTATCAACAGCTGCTCTGAAAATTCTGAGCTTTTTTTTCTATAGGTCACCATTTTTTTCTCTCATAAATATTCATTAAAGTCTGCTGATGCAAACAATCTGTAATGTTCTCTTGTGTGTAAAGTATATATAGATGAATCTATATCTGTGTATGCGAGCTCGCACCATATTGCATGTTTGATTTCACTATCTGCTGGCACCAGCTGTGAAACTATCTGGGATTTAAATATTAAACATCTTGAGATATCATTTGAACAAGCTTCACTCACTGTGTCGCCATACGTGGCTGCTGTGGGGAAAACCGCTGCTGTATTTTTGTGTGTGCAGTTTAACTTGCAATGATCTGCAGGTTTGTTTTTGTTTACACATCCTTGTTTACATGTAGGCTGTACATGTGTAGGCGGATTTACAGTATGTATCTGTGGAGGGGTATTCAATTAAAGTTCAAAGAGGTCCAGTTACTGCAATGTTCACCCAGAAAAAAGTTTAAAATGCATCTTATATCCAACCCTTTCATCTATCAAGTAAAGTGCATTTACATAAATAACATGCATAAATAAAATGTGTCCTATCACAATGAAGTATTAGAATCTTCTGAATAAAATAAATAAAGATGACACATTTAATAGTGCAAAGAGCTTTCAGTACCCTTTGATTAGGCAGAGGAGTTGTAAAAAACAACCAAAAAAGCTGATATTTAAAGGGGGAACCCTGATTTTTATAAATTACATCCACATTTTGACAAATTCCACAGTATTTTGTAGTTTACAGATCACTCAGTTTTTCTTATGAAATTGTGTTCAGAGCAAGATCTCCAACCTAATCGACAGAATAGGTCGTTGGTCAATACCACTCATAACGACACATAAGAGTGTGTCAAGGCTCACAGTACAAAGGATAAAAGCAGCACACACGTCATTATACATACCTGTACAGTTCACGGTTGTGAAAAGGGCTGCAGTTTCTGTGAATTTAGGCTACAAAACCACTGACCTAGTTTAAGGGCAAAAAACATAAGTACAATGATAAGATCTTTATGTGACTGTATTTGGTTCATTCATTTTGAAGCCAGAACTGAATCCGACGTTGTGTGGATTAAATGTGCATTGAACGACCACGTCTCCGTTTGTTCTCCTCCTTCATCAAACCACGACAAAATACTGCATACTATCATGTACGTAAATGCCCATAAAAGCTAAGTGATATTTACTTGTTCTACTTACTTCTTTTCACATGGAACATGAACCCCGTTCTCTTTGGTGAAAGTCCCCAAGTTTGTTCGACCCGTCCACCTCTCCTCTCACCGCCCTAAGTACAACTTTATAGTGCGACCACAGTCTAAAAGGTAAATATGGGTTGTTTCTTGAAGCCTGTACAAACAACCTACGGGGTCGCTTTTTAGGGGAGACTGGTCTGCTGCAAAAGTCTGCTGGATGTAGCAAAACGCAGGCACTGGCGGCATGGAGGGAGGCCTGGTGCCGTCCATTTGTATGTACTGCTCACACCTTTTTGATGGATCAATGGATGGATAGACAGATGACAGTTAAATCGGATATTTACTGTTAGTAAACCAGTGAAAAAAACTGTAAAACTGAGCTGTGGGAGAAAGAAATGAAGGCAGGCAGAGAGGTGAATATTACCGAGAAAATAACTCAGTCTGCCACCTGCACACATACATACATATACAAGCATATACATATTTATTGTCTTTTTATGTCTTTTCAGTCATTGCAGCTGGAATGTCTCTCTCTGTCTTAATTTCTCTCTCAAAGAATATTTTCTTTCTTCTATCTCTCTCTCTCTTCTCAACCATGAGATTACCTGAAGGGACAGCGAGCTATCAGTGTAACACACACACCCACACACACACACACACACACACTGAAGTACACATCCGAGTACATGCACACATAAACACAGACACACACACACTCATACCCACATATGTATCAGCGGCAATACACATGCATGCACCTTGAGGAAACACATGTCCATACAGCGGCACACACATGCAGAGGCAGCAGTTGTAGGCTGTCAGCAGGGACAGTTAGTTGAATAGCACTTATTTAGATTGAATGGCCATTTCACACTGCCTGCCTGTGTGTGTGTGTTTGTGTGTGTGTGTGTGTGTGTGTGTGCATGCTGGCACCGTGCAGCGCTTTGGGAATAAGACACTATTACCTGAGAGAGTCTATGAGAAACTCTGTAAATATTGACAGAGAGAGAGTGAGAGCGAGCGAGATGAGGCGCAGATATGAACCCTGAGGGGGTTAGGGATTGATAATTTAATGGTTTCACTGGGAGAGAAGATTGGATCGAGAGGGGAGGAGATTGGAGGAGGAGAGAGGAAGAGGTGGGATTTGAACCCTCACTGTTGCCATGGCAGCATTTGGCTGTAAAATGTGGTAAATGTCCGCAGCTCCAACGAATTAACTAAAAAAACAGAACACTGCAGAGAGTTGCGTCGCATCGCCATCAGCGACGCTGCGTCGCAACAAAAAAGACAATCTCGTTGAAGGAAAAGACCATTAACTGAAAAAATAATTAACATTTCTTAATTTTAAATTAGCCTTTGTTACAAGTCAACTGCTCGGAGGGCTGCTGCGGCAGGACTTCAGGGCATTCGCAGGCTGCCGTGTTTATGTGTCAGGCTGAAAAGAGGAAATTAAACGTTCCCAGAAGACAAAGACTGAAATTTATTAGTTTGAATCCCACAAGGGATTCTCATCAAGCAGGAACAAGGAGGTCACAGGTGTGAAATGGAAGCAGTAATTATCCTCATGCCTTCACAATTTGGAAACACAATTACGGTAATCTGTTTTCTGATTCAAAACTCAATAACTTATATTAATTTCAATGTGTTTCTGGATTAGAAGTAGGGAAACGCTGGTGACAAAATGCCCAAAATGAATGTTTGTTATAACCCGTCTCCTGTAGTTCCTGTTGTTACTCCTGTCAAACTATTCATTCCAGCACTGCAAATATGAAGGAATAACTATGGCAGAAATTTCTGGCAGTTTTTGACACAATGGGTCTCATTTGTTGGTCAACAAGCCTCAATTCAACCAGCTGAAATGTGAAAAATTCTGATATAACTATAAACTCTGATGTTGTAGCATCTGGGAGACATCTGTTTCCATTCAGTGTATGCTAGAGGGATTCACATGTTCAACATGTTCCCTTAATCGAGTGATATCACCCATTTTTAACATTTTCACACGATTAAATGGGGTGTAATCAGCGTATATCAGCCCATGGGTGAGCAGTGGCCTGCTCCACCTCCTTGTTGGTCTAGTAGGTTGTTATCAGCCCAGTCAGTGGCAAGTCGCTGAAAACTAAGCCATCAAGTTAAAAGGCTGCAGTTTCCTTATATTGAAGGTTAGGGCAAAAAACGTTAGGCTGGTTAGGCGCTATAAAAGATAGTTTAAAAAGTAAAATAAATGCACTTAAATGCAGAAGCGTAGTAGTGACCAGGATGTTGTGAGCACCAGAAGTGACGTGACGCACAAACGTTAAGATGTGTCAATACAAATAAAATCGCGGACTCTTTAAGTCTTCTGTTGTGTCAGATCGGTAAGTAGAAGACTAATAACCTTGTTGTCTGGTATTCCAGGATTTGGGAAGTATTTACGAAATAAAGGACATTACAGTTTCTGATATCCTGTTGGAAACGGAGGTCATTCATATTATTATTTAGCATCTGTAACATTGTCCAGCAGGATTCCCAGCAGAGAGGATCCAAGTGGCCGGTGTTTAATAAGTTCCCTCAATCAATCAATATCACCTGTTTTGAATGTTATCACATGATTGAATTGCTGTTATCAGCGGTTATTATACCCATAAGAATGGGCGATTAGGGGTCTGCTCCACCTTCTAGAAGGTCCAGAAGGTTGTTATCAGCTCATTCAATGGACAGTTGCTGAAAACAAAGCCATTACGTTGGGTTAAAAGGCTATTTCCTTATGATTACACGACAGAAGTACTAAGGTTTGGACAAAAATACTCCTGGTGACCCCGAAATTCCACTGAATGCGTAACAGCTGCAGATCCATCAGATCCATCATCCGCTGCGTAGTGAGTCCGTTGTCGCACAGCCATCCGTCAGCACTCGGACCACTTGCGCAGAGCTTCTATTTTTGACAGACGACGGAGCACGGAGCATCAATTCAGCACCGAGCAGATCGTTCGGGGCAGGAAGTCGTACACATACACAAAATAAAACATACGGTATATTTTCAAACTAAAATACCTCGGGTTCACGGCGGATCATATTCCACAACTTGAAGACGTGATGATGGGCGGGGACAGACCTGAAGTCAACAGGTTAGAGTTTCACTCGTCTTTTCACCCCAAAAAAGGAAGTGTCTTGGAAATACCATTGCAGGAGTAATGGGAGTGGATGGTAAGTTATTAATATGGTTCAGTAAATGTTGTTTGAAAGCAAATGATCTGTTCTTGAAGACGGATCCAGTGTGTGTACGCATCATAGACTGTATATAAATAATGGACGTAGTCACCGTGACGTCACCCATTGGTTTGTGGACTACCCGTTGGAAGCCTTGAGTTCAGCGTTATACTCGTCACCATCTTGCGTCGCCATCTTGTTTCCGATACGTGGAGCAGACCATAATTGGACGGTGGCGGAGCGCGAGGGATCTGACGACACTGACTACACGCCTCTCTACACCTCAACCTGACTGAGAGAAGCCGCTGCTAATTCATGTTAGCATTAACTGGAGCATTAACTGGGATGTTAGTTTTGGCTAGCAATAAAACAAAAACAAAATGTATGTTACTTACCTCAGAAAACTGAGCAGTGACTCCTTGGAGTGTCTGTTAGTCCAACCAAACGCTGAACAAGACATTTTTTCTAAGCAAAACGTTCAAATAAACTGTCATTAAGTGAAAATACAGTGAAAGGGTCAAAGTTATGAGACCAAATCGGTAAACGTCCTCTTTTATATCTATATAACGTTATATATAACTTTTTTTGCATAGACTGTTTATAAATAATGGACGTAGTCACCGTGACGTGACCCATTGGTTTGTGGACTACCCGTTGGAATCCTCGAGTTCAGCGTTATACTCGTCGCCATCTTGCATTGCCATCTTGTTTCCGATACGCAGAGCAGACCATAATTGGACTGTGGCGGAGCGCGAGGGATCTGACGACACTGTCTACACGCCTCTCTACACCGGCAACCCGACTGAGAGAAGCCGCTGCTTATTCATGTTAGCATTAACTGGAGCATTAACTGGGATGTAGTTTTGGCTAGCAAAAAAACAAAAACAAAATGTATCTTTCTTACCTCAGAAAACTGAGCAGCGACTCCTTGGAGTGTCTGTTAGTCCAACCAAACGCTGAACAAGACATTTTTACTGAACAAAACATTCAGATAAACTGTCATTAAGTGAAAATACAGTGTGAAAGGGTTAAAGTTATGAGACCAAATCGGTAAACGTCCTCTTTTCTATCTATATAACGTTATATATAACTTTATTGACACGTTTCCATGGATACGCATTGCTCTGCTTCTCTCCTGGTGACGGCTCGCCTTGTTAGTGACCTGTCAATCAAAGCTAGAAACGCCCCAAATCATACGATTCTTTATCTTCAATTTTCTTCTAAATGGGGCCATTGTTAGAACTATTGACATCAATTTGTCTTGAAGAAGATTTTTTACTAGCGATTGAGACCATAGTGTTGTTCCTGAAAATTTTTTCTGAGGTAATAAATCAAGTGAGAAGTTTTCAAATTTAGCACTGAAATGAATGGGCAGATTTCTTTTGCAGCCAAACTTAGCACCCCCTACTGGAATTTTCGGTGAATTGCAGGCTTAATGTACTTCCTGGTGGCCTCCATGCTCAGGCACGGAGATTGCCGCCTGCTTTATTGACACGTTGCCATGGATACGCATTGTTCCGCTTCTCTCCTGGTGACGGCTCGCCTTGTCAGTGACCTGTAGCCACGCCCCAAATCATACAATTCTTTATCTTCTATTTTCTTCTAAATGGGGCCATTATTAGAACTATTGACATCAAATTGTCTTGAAGATTATTTTTTACTAGCGATTGAGACCATAATGTTGTCCTGAAAATTTTTTCTGAGGTAATAAATCAAGTGAGAAGTTTTCAAATTTTGCACTGAAATGAATGAGCAGATTTTTTTTGCAGCCAAACTTAGCACCCCCTACTGGAATTTGCGGTGAATTGCAGGCCTTAACTCACTTCCTGGTTGGCCCCACGCTCAGGCACGGAGATTGCCGCCTGGTACGCATCCGTTGCGGACAGACCCGTTTCGGAGTCGTACAGCATCCAGTGGAATCCTGGGGTAAGGCATTACAAAGGTAGTTTAAAGAGTAAAATAAATGGACGTAAATGCTGGTAATGTTGTACGAAGATGACATGAGTACCAGAAGGGACCTTACGGTTCGTCCGGATATCGGACACAAACTATGGTAATCTGGGTTAAAAGTCCTGGGTTTGTTTCAGAAAAATAATTAACTAGCTGAATAGTGCTGTCCGGTACTGCAGGATTGAATGTGAAATGAAGGACATTACAATTCCAGATATCCTGTTGGAAGTGAAGGTGTCCAGTTTATCATCCAGCACCTGTACACTAGAGCAGGATTCTCTGCAGAGAAGATCCAAGCGGCCGGTGTTTAATTCCTCCATGCTTGCCTCGGTGCCTCCTCTGATGTAGAGACAGGGACAAAGTTTGTCTTGCTTGTCTGCTTCATCGGAATCGTAGCAGGTGCCCGTCGTCTGCACCTTTATCTCGCTGTTTACTCTGATGTTTACATTTGAAGACCTCGACCGGCCTGATAGCAGGGTTGGCAGAGGGAGAACCCACAAAATGGTTATTTGATTTCCACTGGTGGTCATATATCATATTTGTCCAATGTCAGTCACAAAAAAACCACAACAAATATTTGTAAATTAGATGAGCATACATTCAAAAAAGTTCAGGCCTTCTGAAATAATGACCTGACATGCATGAATTATTCTCTGCCCGTTTAGAATTGGACCATTTACACTAAAGCAGACAAACAGTGTTTAATCCGTTCTTTACAGTTATATATATTTGGTTTTGTAAAGGTGTTCAAACAAAGACGCAGCCCTCCCAAGTCTTTGTGTCTAAAGACTTGTGTGTCAGAGCACTTTTACTGCAGCCCCATGCACTCTGCCTTTTACGTTGGGAGAAATCCAACGCTTCAGAGACCTGCTGTGTCACGATTGCTAGGCTGGACAATTGCTTTTTGGGTGAGGGGTTTAGTGAACGATCAATTCAGAATTTTAAAAGGTGTTGTCCTTAAACTCGGGTCGTAAAGGTTACTCCTTTGTCCTGCTGCAGAGTGCCGTCTGTAACATAATGTGCTACATATTTTATGTGTTTGGCTCTTCTCTATTTTAATTTGGCTTTAAAATGTGCATTTAATGGTAAGTCATAATAGTTACAACCTTTATTTCTTGTACCACAATGTGTACATGAAATGTATCACAGAGTTTCATATAAAAGAAAAAATTATAATAACATACACAGTCACCCATAAAGTTGGAATAATTTAGTTTTCAGACACAATCCTCTGTTAATTGTGGCTTCATTTTCATTATGATCTGTTTGGAAAAGATTGATTAATACAGCTTTGATAAGATATACACTTTATCTGTCAATTGTCACAATCATACATTGAAGAGATAAAAAATATTTTATTCCAACTTGATGAGCGACCCTGTATAGATAAAACATAAAAACAAAGATAGATACAATAAAAGAGAATAAAGATAAATAAAAAAATGACAAATACAGTCATTCTCAAATCACTTAAGATGAAATAATAATGCTAAAATGACTTTAATGATGATTTTCATTATTGCAGTTAACACTGAAGCTACACAGGTTTTTTCACTTGATTTTTATTGTTTTTTCCATTTTCAAGTTCACATATAGAAAAAAACACAAACACATATTAAAACAAACACACAACAACATTAACAACCCATGAGTAGTCTGTATTGCCTGTATCACAGTTTGTCACTGTGACAAATCAATATTTCTGTCTTCATCCTTTTGTTAATTCATATACAATAGTCGTATTTCCATTAAAGTCAAAGCGAAATTTGAAGCGAAATTTTGAAATGTTGCATTATAGAAAATGTGAATTAGTGAGTTCCATCAACTGATTTGGAGCGAAAACAAAGCTGCATAAACATACTTTGGTCTGAAAATGGCAGTGTAATGTGTTGCAGTAGGCTAATATGTCAGTAAACAGGAGAAGAAGTAGAGAAAAAACAATAAGAAAAAGGAGGTTGCTAATCGGACAACTTTGATCACCCATGAGAGAAAATATGCCGTCAGGCATTAGATTCAACTGGGCAACTAATTGTTCTTTTATGTCAGAGAAGACAGCTGATCAGTCATACAAGTTAAATGTTTGCAAGCTGCAAGCTTTGGTGTTGCAGATACTTGAATTACACAGTAGCCGTGTCTACATCAACTAATTTCTCTTCGCATTTTGAAGATTCTCATGAGAAAGTTTGATGGAAACACCAAAATCCGAAAATGGGTATAAAAGTTTGTATGGTCGCTTGAGGTGTTTTTTGTCTTTTTCGAAACACTTTTTGCGAATAAGTTCTGATGTAGCGAACATTTAAGTCACGCGACTGTTCGTTCATGTCAGAGGAAACAGCTGATCAATTAAAAGTTGCCCAGTTGCATTTAATTCCTGAAGACTTCTCTCCATTTTCTCTTATGGGTGGCCAAAGTTGTCCGATTAGCAACCTCTTTTTTTAAATCATTTTTTTTCTCTCTTGCTCAATCTCTTCTTCTTCTCCTGTTTGCTGACGGATGAGCCTACAGCAATACGTTATTCTGCCATCTGCTGACCAAATAACAAATATGCAGCTTTGTTTATTCGAAATAAACTAGTTGATGGGAATGTCCTTATTTATCATTTTCTTTCATGCAACATTTCACTTCAAAATTCGATTTGATTTAAATGGAAACACAGCTAGTGTTGTATTAGTCCTTTTACTTAAGTAAAGGGTTTGAATACTTCCACTTGAAGAAAATGATGGGCCCATAATGCAATATATTTAAATTTCGCACTGATTTTCAACGATTTGTTTAGTTAGGTTGTAAAACAAGCTGGTTGTCTGTTGTCAGTTATGAGCAGGGGGTGTGAAGATAATTTCTGATTTTATTTATTGCATGTAACATCGCTGTTTACGTTTTCATTGTAGACTTCTAATTGTTAACTCAGGACTGATTTATCTAATAGGTGGAGGACAGATTACATACAGTTTATAAGAAAAGTTCTGTCCTATGCTGACTGATGGGTCTAAAGTTAAGATTGAACGTAATATTTAGAGTATGAGGATGCTGTCCGTGCCTCTGTAACATTAAGATTGCTTATATCTGCCTCAGTATCGTTTACTGGGGTTTTACTCGAGCTTTATTGGCCCATTTCAGATCGACTAAAGCTTTTAAACCATTTCACCCAGAGATTTGGCCGTGTTGAACATTGTGCAGCGCATCATGTAAGGCATGTTTTATTGTTTCATTAAAGAACCAGTATCTTTCACTCTCCTGCAGCTTTATAAGGTGCAATTAGCTGGTGAACATTGAGTGAAACACATCTGTGAAGTTACTTTTCTCTCTCCTCCTCTTCAGTTTAAAGTCCATCAGCTGTAGCTTTAACGATTCACTTCTCAGCGCTTCTTTCCCACCTACCAGTCAACGGGCCGGTCTGGGTGTCGTTTCACATCAGCAACTTCTCTGCTAATGAGCTGCTGCTGTGATTGTCAGGCTGGAGAGCTACAGTAAGTTCGAGCTGAGTGGTCGATTTCAGGAGAGTCGACACTGACACTGCAACAATATCTGAAATGTTTGGATGAGAGGGAGAGACTCAGAGGACATCCACTAGTATGATTAATCAGCCTTTCAGTAAAGTGCTAAAATCACCAAAAATATCAGTTTTTGCAACATTTTAGGATTAAGGCTCTCAGTATCCATTAATGTGTCCATAATAATCCTTCAGAGCTCAAGGTGATCTCTGCAAATTGGGTGTTTTATCCGAGCAAAAATGGAAAGATATTCAATTTGCAAAAGGAAGCTGTGTTAAATTTGTTTAGCTGTGTCCTTGTATTTGTCAACCAGGACTGCAACTTAACTTGCATTTTCATTTCAATTTTCTGACTATTTTCTTGATCAGTTGTTTGGTTTTTAAAAATGTCAACAAAATAGTGGAAAATGTGGATTTCCCAGGAGCTCATTGTGGTAGTTTCTGACTGCCTTTTATGCCTCACGAACAGTCCAAAAATATTCATTAGTGACAGTATAAATAAGAGAAAAGCAGCAAAGCGTCACTTTTGAGAGGCAGAAGCTAGAAAAAGCTTTGTTAATTGCAAGTGATTTATTTTCTCAGGATTTCTCAGCACTGTTGTAGAATATCCGACAAGTAACTTTTACCCTTCAGATAAGCAGTTTATTTTAATAAGGGCTTACTGAAATTATCATAATTACCATTTGTTTCTCATACCTGCTCACTTTTCTCCAATTTTTGAGGAATATTTCTGTTTTGTGTTACTTATACTATCCTACAATACAGTGTCAGATACTGTACTGTTGACTTTTAGCGCCACTTTATTTGACAGGCTGTGTTCACACCAAATCTGGTGGTGAGGTAATAATGCAAGTAATTTCATTATTTGGGTTGGGGCAGTGTGGTTGTGACTACATGCTGCAAACATGTTCTAATGTGGCAACTGTTGTTTTAAACATTAAAAATGCTAAAAAACTGAGTTGGTTATGGCTAGGCATCACACCAAAACCACTGGTTTAAGGTTTAATCAGCTATAAAGTGTTAGAGCCGGGGCTCTTAAAGCCTCCCACACTCTGCCCTGGTTCTTTTGTTCTAGACTTGGTTTTCACAAAACACTCAAAACAACTGAATACAGTTTGACATTTATTGAAAGAATAATAGCCAAATGCAATGAGCAGCTGGACTCTGCTGTGTCCTCGCCGGGATCACCAGTCAGAGTGCCAACAAGTTCCTCTATTTACAGTTATCTACTGGGTGTGGGCCCCACCCCGACAACAGGTTGGACTTTTTCGTTATTGGTCAATTTAGGTTGGTGAAGGCAGTAGCCAACCCATACTGGCACCTTGTGGTTTATGTCTTCTCAAAACTATATGTATGTTTCATGTGTATGTTTCTTACTAAAATAGCTTCACCCTAAACTTCTAACCGGTTTTCAGGAAAGGTTCAGTAAGAGGGCACGAATTAAATGTTCATGAGCCCTCTTCTGCAAAGTCACTGAAGTTACAGCTAACCTAAGCTAAGCTAAATATCCCCATCCTTCAACAGCATGGCATGATACTGAAATAACCATGTGGTCCAGTTCACATTTCTTGTTGGAAAGTCAATCAAGTGACTGATTGAATGCAGAGAGACACAAAGTGACAATAAAGCAATGCAGAACAACCACAAAGAGAAACAAAAAAGACAGGAAATGACAACAAAAGGATGCAGAACAATCATGAAAAATGCAAAATGACTGGAAAGCGATGCAAAAGGACCACGAAAGCACAACCACAAGAGATGCAAGCTTACTGTAAAACAACAAAGTGCGAATATGGAGATGCAAAACTACTATAACGAGACAAAAAACAACCTCAAAGAGAAACAAAATTACTGCAAAATAATGACACCAGCATTTTAACCAGCACCTTGTCTGTGAGCTCGATGCTAACACGCACTCAACAAGATCTTCAACCTCAGTCTACAGCTGGGGTGAGTCCCGGCACTGTGGAAAATTTTCATCATGCCCTGGGACCCCACTGGATGGTTCGGTACCCCAACCCAGAGTTTCATAAGGTCCTGAGGGAAACACTGGCCAGGTTTCAACCAGTAAAGGACAGTTGCTTTGCATATTTATAACACACAGAATGAAAATAGTAGAAGTCAACAACAACAACACTAAATACCCATTTATATTATTTTTTAGCAATAAAATTTTGGGGATTAGTTACTCTTTAAACTCAGAAATTATATTTATTGTAATGCAGGACATAGTAGGGAATTTTTGCAGTGATTTTGTTGCTCTTAAAAAAGGATCTGAGTTCTTCTTCCCACTGCTGTTGTGTCTTTTGTTTCTACTGTGATTGATAATGTGGAGGAGCAGAAATGCATTTTGTCTGTGTGATCCAGACTGTGTCCTTCCTGTCAAATAAAACCTACACTCTTATTTTTTTTTTATCCCACAGGCCCACTTAGCATTCTGGTTTTAGTTGCTCGGCTCTATCTTGATCCACGGTAGACATATCTTGGTGGACACACACACACACACACACACACACACACGCACACACACACAAACAAAGCGATGGGAATGAAAGGCATCTCAGTGGAAGTGTGATGGAATCAACATTGTTGATTTGTCATTTGGTTGGTACACTGCAGGCGGCTGCCAAACACGCCACTGATACGGTTGCCATGGAAAGAGCTTTGGTTTGGTGCATGCGAGGCAGAAATCTGATGTGCTGCCATCCTGGGTCAGGTTCGTTTCTGTGTTAGAGACTCTCTCGGCACATTCGAGCACATGCAACGAATGGATAACTGCTGCTATCGGTCAGCTTATTCTTCATTCCCCTGCATCTCAAACTTATCGTTCTTTGTCCTCCTACTGTAGAGACAGACAGCAGGAGATGTAAAATGTATGCTGCAGCTGCAATCCTGATAGGCAAAGAATCAGATCCACAACACTGTCGTTCTGTATTTACATTTAAAATGTTCACAGTTTACTGCATGTATCACTATAGAACCAGACAGAGTGTTGGAGCCAGATTTAAAGTTTTTGAAGGAAGAAAAGAAAAGGTTGAAATAATATGAGTGAAGCAATTTCATTTGAAGTTACTGAATATTACTTAAGACACTTAATTGAGATTGATAAAGGGGATAAATCAAGACTGTTCTTCCTTCAAAAAATGACTGTCCTCTGTTGAAAAAATGTTGGACTTTCACAAAAGAGAACATGGTTCGAGTCCCGTGTGAAAACAAAAGTAAACAATGTGATCTAAACATCACTTTTTTATGCATCATGTTTTAACGTAACTAGCGTAACTGTAACCCAAATCGGACACCGTTCAAAATTTCACATTAACGACAAATATAAATGATCATGCTATGCTTCCAATTAATTAAATGGTGTGAAACTAAAGTCTAACTTATCTTTCGAACCGTATATTGTTTTAACCGTGTACGTTAGACTCGGGTTTAACAGAGTCGGCAAAAGGATGCTAACGCCAGTGAATTAGCCATGCGCTAAATGTATCCCAAATCGTTTTTTTGGGGGAAATTGGATGTTTCTGGGTAAGCCACAAAAAAAAACACCGTTATCAACCATCTTTATCAACACACCCTTCTGTCCTTCACAATAAAATATAGTACAGTAAAAATAAAGATCGTCTCCAAGTGTTCTTACTGCTTCCTCTCCTCAGATTTACTTTCGTATTGTAATTAGACATGTAAATCACCATGTACATAAATTAAATTTCACACATAGATTGTTAAATATGTATAAATAAATTATACCTACACTGGTGGTGGCAATGTTATTTGAAAGGACCGTGAAAACACTGGAAATTGCGGTGTTTCTCCTAAATTCACTAAAAGTTAGAGTGCTATTGCAGTGTGTTGTACCACAGCATGGTTAGAAAGCTCCCACTGTCCTGCACAATATTATGTGTTTTACAGGTTCGATATTGTTATTGTTATGAATTAGATATATTATATCATTTATTATGATATATTTTTTCTTCAAATAGTAATTTCCAATAAGAATGTATAAAAACCTTTAAAGACCGTTTTCTCAAAATTTGTTTTCTCTCATAAATCTCAACTTCAGCTACACCTACAGACACCAAACTGACCAGTTTTGTTCCTAACTATATTCTGAATGTTTTTACAGATGGGTTTGTCTATATATCATTCATACCCAGATTTATAATGTAATTTATTTATTTATTTTTTTTCACAGCTTTTGTCAATATTTTCTGATTTACAAAGTTAGACAAGGAGATATCACAATTTTCTTTTTCTTGAAAAAATTGAATCTTATATATCAATAAATAAAAGAATAACTTTGATTTACTTTTATCCAATCTTCAGATTTATGTCCGGGAGATATAAAATGTGCACACATAATTAATATAATTAATGAGTTTGCACCTCATTTGCATATCTAAACATGACATTTCAGAAAACTTGTAATGCAAAATAATATTGTTGTAGTGCAAATAATAAAACTTGGGAAGTTTCATGGTGATATCTATGTTATATAAATAAACAAAAACTATTCACCTGTAGTGTCTCCCCTTAAACTGTGCTGCCATCACACGCTGCTGTTTTAAACACTGAAAATACTAAAATACCAACATGAGTCATAAAAATGTCTTCTTTTTTCTTCTTCTTCTACTTTTCCAGAACACTTGGACAAACTTCCAGAGGAGGAGTTTGAGTTTTGCAGCAGGAGATAAGAGCTTTTCTTTTCTCTTCTCTTGTCACAGAAAGTGAGACTTTGTGCTTTTTAGTCAGAACACAACTTGGTGGCTGCAGATTTGAAGGCGGCTGTCAGCGGAGCACTTTTACGCCCCTGCATGTTCTTTGATACATTTCTCCCTCAATGATTGTCGAGTATTTGTTTCAAATGGTTGAGTTCGAATAGAAACTTTTTTGGTGGCTTCGTGTTTGGACAGCATGATGGAAACAAACAGCTCACAGCATGATGTTAATGACGCACACAGACTGCAGTCAGTGTAGCTGCTTTTATTCAGAAACATTTACACTGTAAGAAAGATGTAGACGAAGTCTTACCATCAAATTACCGTAAACATCTGCTGGTTATTCAACAGATAATTTCTTGATAAATACAGAATATGATATAATTAGTGTACAATAAATCAAAAACATTTTCCACAAGAAAAAATAAACATATGTAGAATAACTATTTAAAAAAACTTTAATATGACAGGAAGTGTAGACTTTTTACATTTTATTATGATTGATTTTCACTTCTTCACTTTCACTTTTTTTTTTACAATATATATGAAAAAATCCTGTAAGAAAACAGAAATATATATATCTGTAGAATAACAAAAGTTTTTTGTTTTTTTTAACTTTAATATGTGTTTGGCAACTTTTGCTGTTTATAATTACTTTTATTTTTTCAAAAACATTATTTTTATTTAAAGTTTTGCTGTAAGAAAACAGAATGTTGCCTTACTATTAAATTCAGCAATATTGTGTTTTTGTATTTTTATATGTAATTAATTGTAATTTAACTTTCAAAACTATTCAGCAATTAAATCATCCTGTAAAAACAAATATAATATCCCACTATGTTAATTTACAGATCTCAACTTTGATTTTCTGGTTAATATTGTAGTAAGTGGGGCATTTCCACTAAAAACAAGAAGTAGTAGTGTAAAATAATACAGTAATTTTCTGTTAAACACCTTTTACAGTGTAGTTTTGCTGTTTTTGTTTGGCTCTTTACATTCCAACTTCTGCAACTGATGATTATTTTATTATAGATTTATATGCTGATTCTTTTCTGGATGAATTGTTTGGTGTATATGAAAAATTACCATTACTTCATATCCCAAAATAAATTTCAATCACCTGCTTTGTCCTCACAAGAATCCAAAACCCCAGAATACTGGATTTGTTTTCCAGTTAGACAGAAGACATCAGCAAATCCTCCCAATTGAAAGCTGAAAATAATGCTTTTTATAACCTACACACTTTGCTTTGCTGTGTTTGCTTATCAATTTACATGACAATCATATTCTTCTGCAACCAATGATAATGATGTTTGTCCAAACAACAGTCCAAAACCCCAAAACACAGTATTTTTTATCACGTAGAACAGAGAACAGGAACAAATCCTCACAATTGAAAGCTGGAAATAGGTGATGTTTTGCATTTTCCCCATAAAAAACGAGTCATTGTTTATTACATTTTAACTGATTCATCATAATTTTTTACATTGATCCACCGTTTCTCTGTCAATGATAGTTTCATTTTATCCTGAACAGTGACGACTTTGTCAAGTCAGTTTCAACATGAGTGCTATGAATGAATCATTTATCTTTCTTCTGACGCTTCATGAAAGATAATGATGGACATTTTACCGAGTTGATAAATTAGCTGGTATGGACTCTACAAATAGCTACTGTGAATTTGTACTTCCTCTTGCCTTTTATCCATTTATTGTGCTGGAAGTGACGCTGGTGCATATTTACACAGCTCCACATGACTGAATTGTGGAGATTTATATAAAGCTATATATATATATATATATATATATATATATATATATATATATATATATATATATATATATATATATATATATATATATACATATATATATATTTACACTTGTGCATGTTGACGCAGGTCCACAATGATTGCAATGATTTCTTTTGACATTTTCTATCTGCATTAAATTTAAAGTTGATTATAATTCACTGTCATTTAACGTTCAAGATTGAGCTGGTATGAACTCAACAAATAGCCACTGTGAGACTACTTCTTTTTGCTGTTTATCTTTTTCTGGTGCGGGAAATGGCGCTTCACACAGCTCCTAAGATTATTGAATTGTGGAGATTTATATATAAGAAATAACAGAAATAGATGTTTGTGCAGCTTTTTCCTGACGTTTGAACAGAGGAGTTTTATGCATCTGGCTCTTGGTGTGATACACTTCAGATAACAACTCTACAAGGCTAACTTTACATATGGAATCTTTGCTTTCATTTTGCATCTTATCCTAACACAAAGATGAAAACAATACAGAGATCACAGCAGTCGTGTCTGCTTAACTGCAGTAATTACAACAATGTCTGGAAAAAAACAACACAAAACATCACTCGTGAAGTGGCAAAAGAAAATTATAAGATGCCAGAGAAGGAATAAAAGAATTTCATGGCTCATTAGTCATTGATTTCTGTCTGCACAGAGTCCTTTCCTCATTGCTGAAACATCAGCGTGAGAACATGAGTGAGGAAGTAGTCCGGGGTCAGAGGCAGCTGGCGAAGAGGCTCTGCACAGGCTGAGAGAGAGAGAGAGACGTACAGCGGCATGGAAAAAAATATATCCGTGCAACAATTAGCAGCACTTAAACTTCGCCATATTGTTGCCATGACAACACCGGGACAATGTCGGTCAGGGTTCAAGCGGTTACAAGACAAACAGACGGAGACGGTAGAGAAAATAGAATGGGAGAGGAGCAGTCGCAGAGAGGAGAGGAGACAGATGGAGCTCAGAGAGAGAGACGAGGAGGATCTGTTTGGAGGAAAACTGTTGACTGAATTCATTGTGAAATTATAGGAATTTGTGTTGACATTTTAACAGTTAAAGTGGAAGAAATTAGAAAAATAACAGCTAGTATAGGATATGCGAACACTGAACTTTAACGACAGGTGAATAGGGTCTTTTAAAAAAAATGATATATATCACCATGAAACTTCCCCAGTTTGTTTTTTTTACATCAAGACAATTTTTTTTTTGCATTAAAAGGTTTCTGAAATTGTATGTTTGGATATGCAAATGTTAACTCATTAAATATGTGCTAATTTGCATATATTCCTAGGACATTAATCTGAACATTTCATGAAGCAAATTTGAAGTTGTTATTTTATTTTGTTGATATATTAGGCTAGATCAAAGTTTTGGGATATAAAACCAGAAATTACTGTCAAAAGACATTAAAAAAGATTTGTCATGTTTTCAGGAACAAAATGTTCTATATATCAAGGTATGAATGATATATAGTCTAACCCCTCCTTAAAAACTTTCAGAAAAAAGTTAGGAATAAATCTGTTCAGTTTGGTGTCTGTAAGTGGAGCTGAAGTTGAGATTTATGAGAAAAAAGTAATTTTGAGAAAACGCCCTCGAAAGGTTTTTATACATTCTTAATGGAAATGACTATTTGAAGACAAAATATTGAATCTAATTTACAGCAACAACAATATAAAACATATAAAACACATAATATTGTGCAGGAGAGTAGGAACTTTTCTAACGATGCTGTGCTGATGAAGTTAAGACTACGCTCATAGAACTACACAATGGAATAGGAACGCTAAATTTTTGTGAAATAGATCAAATATAGTAAAACAAATAGCTAAATGTTTGTTTTGGATGTTTTCTTTCCACTATTCTGAAAAAGACATATATGGGAGAAAAAAAAGCCCCAAACCTCCAATATTAGTATTTGAAACAGAGTAGGTTTTGTTAAAAGCCTAAAGGTGCAAAGATAAATTGAAGATTGTAGCAGTAAAGTAGAAAATAGTAGAAAAATAGAAGCTATAGGATGTGATGAACAGAAAACTATAAATAGCTCCATTCATAAATGATTTAGAGGAATTATTGCCCAGTAATATTTTCAGCATAATAAAGCAGTGATCTATACGAGCGTCCAGAGCTTACCGGACCCAGCATCCGGTTCTGAATCTCGCTGATGAAAGCATAAAGTTGCATAGACTTCCCAAGTAAGTTGCAGAGCTTTATACATAATTCCTGAGGCTGTAAAATGGCACAGTGAGCAAACGCCGGGGTAATACGAGGTTGTGCACACAGTGTAAAGCAAAGTGAGACTGTGCAATTACTGCCTCAATAGCACAGAACAGCAGGGGAGCACTGCCACAGGGGGTGGACACAATAACACGAATACCCGCTCAGTCTAATGTATAATACAACAATACGACAGCTGTGCAGCAGAGCTAACTCGACGAGCCCGTAATGCCCAGGTCTGTTGTCACAGAGGTGACGGTGACTCACAAGGCCGTGAGCTGTTGTGGTTTGTTATAATCTAACACACTGCATTAAGATATAAACTTCTAATATATGTCTGGGAACCTTTATAGATTGAAGGAGGCGTGTGTGTTTCATGTGTTCTGGTGCTGCAGATGAATGGAATAAACAGTCCGACCCGTTGGCTTTCGGGCGCCAGTTAAAAGCGCTGGACTGTAACCCTGTAGGTCAGATTTACCAGCAGATATCTTTTTATGTTTGAGCATCAGATGTGCTTTTGATGAGACGTATCTGTTGAGAAGTTTCTCTTCACTTTAGCTATTTTTATTTATAAAATATGATATACATGTTAGTTTAATGATAGTAAATAATGCTTCCAGAAAAAAAGATCTTACTATCAAATATCAAACGCAAATATACTTTAAATCAGCATGCTTTCCATCCAGAATATCAGTTCAGGTGTAAGTTTTAATTTTAGCTTGGTAAGTTGACCAAACATTGCAGGTTTGTTGCATTTTTAACTATACACGATCTTGTATATACCACTCAGCTCTATGGTCCCAAAATATTATGTTTAAATGGTAAATTAAAGCATATCACTGCAAAATAGGTCTGCTCCATAACTCTTAAAATTATGTACTTACTTGATTCCTGTGGACTAGTACCATCAGGTTGAATGCACTTATTGTAAGTCACTTTTGACAAAAGCATCAGCTAAATGACATTTAATGTGATGTAATGTTCCCTTTTAGTTATTTGTTGCCTAATTGATTTTGATCGACATTGTTGTGTGCATGGGAGGATAATCTGAAAAGCTTTTGTTTATGTTATTTTTGTGTGAACTATTCCTTTAAATAAGTGACTATATTGTCTTCTATCACTTGTTATCTGAGGATCTCTTGGCTTTAGTGTTCATAATCGATGTGTGCACGTCTTTGTTAAGAAAAAAAATGTAATTATTGAAATAAAGGTAGTAGTAATCTTTTCACAGCTGTTGTTGCAGATACATACAGTGGACTGTATGTATATTATCAGTATTGTGTCTCCTCTTTTTGATATTGTGATCATTATCATTTTCTCAGGCATAAAAAATACCTTTAAAGGTTTAATAAGTCCAAGATTCAAGATTTGGACAGATTTCTTGTTTAAAACTTTGAAAAGTAAAGTTTACTACTAAATGTAAACATTCTCAGCAAAATGTGAAGTAGTGACAGCAAATTTGCAGAAATCAACCAAAAATAGGCTGCTAGACTGCCATAATATCAGTTCAGGCGTAGGAAATAATTTTGGCGTAGAAAGTCTGCATTTGGGAGGAAATTGCATGTTTATTGTAACTGTACACAATCTTTAAGCATCATTGCTGCGTTAAGTCAATCATGCAGGGCTTGCACAATGTGAAATGCTTTCCCCCTTTTTTGGAGCATGTTGCCAGGAATTAACAATTGCACCTTTTAAAATACACAAAGTTATGTTGACATTCACATTGTCACCAAATGTTTAATGCATTTCCTTCTTCTTAACCCTTTGATGTAGAACATGGGTCAAAAGTGACCCAACTGAGTTTTTATTTTCTATATCTCTGCAATAAATTAATTTCATCATTCAGTATTCCAGGTTTTCCTCAGTCAACTTGTTTTTGATCATCATACATCCTAATTTTTTGTTTTCATTTCTTACTTTTTGAATAAAAACCCTTTCTGTATCACTACGCTTCTAATGCACAACATAGGTCAAAAATTTCATTATGGGGTATTGTGTGTATAATTTTAAGGAAAAATGAATTGAATCAATTTTGGAATAAGGCTGTATCATAACAAAATGTGGAAAAAGTGAAGCGCTGTGAATACCTTCTATATACACTATATGTGTGACAAAATTATACATAAACATGTTAAATATATTAAATATATGAGTGTTTGGCCCCTCTTACTGCTAAAGTAAGTATTTGAAACAAATTATTATTATTATTATTATAGTATTAGGTCATTTTATTTTAAATCAAATCTGGATGAATGAGTCATTTTTGACCCATGTGTGTGAAATTGATGTAATAAAACAAAAAATAAAAAATAAATGTTCTTCATAAAGTATGAAAGGAAAAATAGATATAATGATCAGTTGTAATAAAAAATATTTTTTCAAAGAATACTTGGACTATTCAATCATAAAATAAATTTATTTAAAAAGACAGAGCAAAGAAACACACAGTCAGCATGAAATAACATGGGCCATGACCCATGTTGTCCATATGTTGTGCATCAAAGGGTTAAACTATTTGCGAAGCTGATTGTACTGTTCACACTATCATCACATTTATTGGCCCATAACTTCTTTTTTTTTAAGATTAAAATAAAATTAGGACATCCTCATCCAAACATTGCTCCATAGAGATAACTAGCTGCCAAAAACTCAACATGGTACCTTCATTAAAAAAAAAAAACCCTCTCTTCAACCTTGTTTTGCAGGCATTCCGTGGTTGAAAATCTGTAGAAATGCCTTCAGGATGTGATCAACACTGTGTTCATCACTGTGGTATAATGGGAATTACTGAACTACTAGGTAGAATGGCTTTTTGTCTTTATACGTGGTTACTTTTTAAATGATCAGAAAAAGAGGTTGTTGTTCCCTGTTTATCTGGATATACCCTCCACTGCACCACTGCTGTCGGGTGTGGCCACTTTAACGAGAATTAATCTGCATGAAGTCGATCAAACTTGAAGTGTTGCAGCTTTAAATCTTTCTTGGCTCCAGGTTTACCTGTTTGGGTGAATCTTCTCCTCCTTGCAGCAATAAAACTCTACAACTAGTGGAGTGGAGCAGCTACCTCACCCGAGTTATTACTGCAGCCATTTTATTCATTTTATTCATTGAGTTGTCATCCGGTGTGTTCACGCCTGAGTGCGGCTCCGGTGCCCTGTGGGCCACTGTAAGGTGAATTGTGGGAGCCTCGGCTTATGGCTAAGGTGATTCTTTCCATGGCGGCCAGGGTGAGGGGGAAATGAAGTGTTTTTTGATAAGAAGCGAGCATGCAGCCTGAGGCACGAAGAAGAAACTGCACAAACCAGACCTGAACATGAATAAATACAAGTCTCTAAAGATCGGAAGATGCACCAGTTGAGGACAGGAACACCTTCTTAAAGGGGCAGCTCACCCCCAAATAAAAAACACCTCTTTCCTGTAATGCTTCTTATCAGTCAGTTGTTTTGGTATGAGTGTTGGAGATATCAGCTGTAGAGGTGGCAAAAGTTTGTGGATTCCATAAATTGGATATCACTGGGAAGCTGAGACTCGTGTGGATTCAATTAATCCAATTTTATTCATGTGTGTAACATGTGTGTCAGTTGTCATATTATTGCAGTGAAACTTCTGACCTCTAGGATAAGCCCTTGCCATACAATCACAAAAAAATTGCAATACTTTCATCTTGCATGGATTCCTCTTTGGTGTTCCTCAGGGAGTTGGAGTATTTTGAAGGTATTTTTGACCATTTTTATCACCTCCTAAGTTATCACAGCACATAATGTGTATAACACAGGTATCAACCCAAAAATTGCTGCAACACGTATGAGACATAATTGAGCATGGAAATGGACTTCATATATATTCAAATTAAATGTTCTAAGTCCTTATATAATACACTTTAATAGGTGCTTTACCAAAACACAATGTTTGTTACAGATTTAACAAGATCTCCAACGTAAACGGCAGAATAGGTTGAATATTTCACTGGTTTGTCAAAACGATCGATAGGAACATTCTAAAAATAGCAAACATGTAATCATACATACACATACTGTTCGCTGTAGTTCCTGATAAGGCCTTATGAAAGATATTTTAAAAAGTAAATAAATGTATGGAAGTGAATAGTTACGAGGACGATTTTGTTTGTTTTCACATGCGACACCAACGTCGTTTGTTTGACCCATTCGCCTCCGCTCCCACCCTCCCTCGCCGTTTATACTCCACCTGTCCGTCATTCATAAATACATAATTACTACATCCACTAGACCAGTAGTTCTCAACCTTTTTGAGTCGCGACCCCCAATTTAACATGCATGTTGTCCACGACCCCTGCTCACTGAACAGAATCTCACACGCACAGTTCAGATCATACAAAAAAGAAACAAAATGACCAAAAAAAGGAAACGAAATGACCAAAAAAGACACAAATTGACCACAAAGACACAAAATTACTAAAAAAAGACACAAAATTACCACAAAATGACAAAAAAGAAACAAAATGACCAAAAAAGACACAAATTGACCACAAAGACACAAAATTACTAAAAAAAAGACACAAAATTACCACAAAATGATAAAAAAGACACAAAATGACCAAAAAAGACACAAAATGACCAAAAGAGACACAAAATGACCCAAAAAAGAAACAAATTACCAAAAAGACACAAAATGACTAAAAAAGACACAAAATGACTAAAAAAGACACAAAATTACCAAAAAAAGACACAAAATTACCAAAAGACACAAAATGACTAAAAAAAGACACAAAATTACCAAAAAAAGGAAACAAAATCACCAAAAAAAGACACAAAATGACAAAAAAAAGACATTAAGTGACCAAAAAGACTAAAACACATTAACACATGAACACTTTAACACAGTGGAGACAGAGATGACTTCCAAAATGATTTGTTGACCCCCAGAAATAAAAATAAAAAAGACACAAAATGACCAGAAAAGACACAAAATGACCAAAAAAAGACACAAAATGACCCAAAAAAAGAAACAAAATTACCAAAAAGACACAAAATTACTAAAAAAGACACAAAATTACCAAAAAAGACACAAAATGACCCAAAAAAGACACAAAATGACCCAAAAAAGAAACAAAATGACCAAGAAGACACAAAATGACTTAAAAAAGACTGAAAATTACTAAAAAAAAGACACAAAATGACCCAAAAAAGAAACAAAATTACCAAAAGACACAAAATTACTAAAAAAGACACAAAATTACCAAAAAAAGACAAAAAATGACCCAAAAAGAAACAAAATGACCAAAAAGACACAAAATGACCCAAAAAAGGAAACAAAATCACAAAAAAAGACACAAATTGACCACAAAATGATCAAAAAAAGACACAAAATGACAAAAAAAGACAGAAAATTACCAAAAAAAGGAAACAAAATCACCAAAAAAAGACACAAATTGACCACAAAATGATCAAAAAAAGACACAAAATGACAAAAAAAGACACAAATTGACCACAAAATGATCAAAAAAAGACACAAAATGACAAAAGAAAAGACATTAAGTGACCAAAAAGACTAAAACACATTAACACATGAACACTTTAACACAGTGGAGACAGAGCTGACTTCCAAAATGATTTGTTGACCCCCAGAAATCATCTCGCGACCCCAATTGGGGTCCTGACCCCAAGGTTGAGAATAGCTGCACTAGAGGACGAGGGAGGACAGTCTAAAATGTAAATATGGGTCGTTTAAGCTGCTTGTAGGACCGTTTTTAAGGCGAGGACAGTCTCGTTTTATTACTAGAAGAAATCTTTAAGTTCCAGCTTTCGGATAATGTAGGATACACCACTGTTATGTGGCATCTACTGTTGACCTGCTATCTCCCCCTAAAAATCCCTTTTTTTAAACTGATCTATGTGGGCCTCAGAGGACTGATCTTCTAAATGTTTTCAGTTAGAGAAAATAAGTTTAAACTAAATCTTGGAGGTCAACATTTAGAAAAACAACTAGCATTTAATTCTACTATTTTGTACACTTCCACCCATGCAGATGACCAACATCCCACTGAAAATCTGATTAAAGAAAATAAATAAACTAAATTCATGTCCTTGATTTTGCATAAGACAATTAGCAGAGAGAGTGCGAGGCTGTCAGCCAGTTGTATGGGAGGTAAAGACGGAGTCCAGATCCTGTGGAGGTGTGCTGGGCTCTGGAGTTTGAAGAGGGTGACAGAAAAGAACAGCACATTCCCACAGCGCTCCTCGCTATAGTTCCTACACTCAAAGCAACACAATGTTTCTTTCACTCTTCAATTGGCTCCCATTACCAACCTCCTGACAGTGAAAACACTGGCTGTCTGCTACAATAAATCACTCCCTGTTTGTGTTATGGGCTGCCTGCGCTTGCAAGAGCTAAATTCAGAAACATACTGTAGACACACTCAAAGGGAAGTTTGACTTCAAGAAAAAACTTAACTTCTCAAATGTGCAGAAAGAGGAGAGTGGAGTAACTACAGAGGGTTATTTAAGGATGAGTCGATGTTTATGTTTACGACTCAGGTTGGCCAGAGATGCACAAACGGCAAGATTTTATGTTTTTGTGATTAATGTGATGCAATTTAGGAGTTCTGAAGTGTTTGCCATGTTTTTTAATTGACCTTAAAGTAACTTTCTAGTACATCAAGCATATTAATGGTGCTTTTTATGTCCTTCCCTTCCCTGCTTTTAAAAAGTATGAAATGTTAGTGGAGATAGTGCGGGGTGGGAAACACCACAGATGTAACAATCTTATCATGTTGTGTATACTGAGTATTGCGATAACATATTGCAATAATTTGCAATTTAGTACCTTTTTTCATCTGCATATTATGTTCCCCAAAGAAAAACCGAGGAAAAAGATGAAGTCTTCTTTAGAAAACTTCATAAATGTTACATGCACCTGAAAAACTGATCTGTTTGTATTACAGTCTACATCAGACCTGGGCATTGGGTCACAGTGCCCAGGCATTGGGCCACAATGCCCGGGCCCTCGCCTGGCCCGCATGAGGTTTCCCAGAAATTAGAAATCAATACAACCGCAGTGCTTTTATTTTGAAGGCGGTTTACGTACCCCCCTGCAAAGACTCGACTCTTTAACTGATACTTTACAAGATTTATTTAACATCATAGCTCCGTGAACATAAAAATAAGACATTCTTACCTTAGTCACCTTGTGAATCCACCATAATTGCCATTAGCACTTGAGCAAACAAGCACTTTTACTATAGTTACTACTATACTACTATACTAATATATATGACAGAAGAAAATAAACTTTAACAAACCTTGTGTCCTGTCAGCCAGCCACTATAGAAGCCTTTTTCATACTTTATATCAACTTTATATGAATTACGACGTTATTTCCTGTCACTAACTTTCAAAATAAAAGCACCCGTTTCACACTGGACGGCGCCTTTTCAAAATAAAAGCATCACAACATTGTAAAACACCTAGAAAATTTACAAACATGAAAAAACATGCTCCATAATACAAATATACCAATAGGAACCTTGCTAAAGGTCATTTACAGTTATAAATGGAAAAGTGATATAGTGATTGGTGTATTTACTACTTTTTACTGCTATATTTGATTTACTCCACAATAACAGTCTTATCATAACATGTATTCTTATCAGTAGCAGCTCAAAACCAGATAATTTACTGTATTTTATAAAGCGATTAAATTAATATTAAGCAGAATTTAGTTCCGAGTTTTGGTTAGGCCCCCGCAACCTTCGTGGTATTGGTCATGTGGCCCCTTGGGAAAATGAATTGCCCACCCCTGGTCTACATAGTCCGACTTAAGTGAATGCAAATGTGTGTAGACTAGTCTGCAGGTATTTTGAACAATGCTACTTATACCAAAAATATACTACATGACTGTCTTTATGAGGCTGTAGTGGTACCAGCATTAAATTAAAAAAAAAGATTTATTTTCTGCATTTAAAAAAGATTCAAAGCAGTAAAATCCTACAGTTTTCATGGAGACTTGTATACTTGCAGTAAAGCTCACGCTTGTGATACCTGTTATAAACATTAAGAAGTGTGTTGCTATCTCATCCTGCTGTTGCATTGACAGGAACCTCACCACAAGGTTCATCGCACGGTTAAGGGCTTTCGAAGCGCCTCGTCTATTACTGACTGGAAGGATCATGTAGCGTAAGAAGCGGAAAGCAATGATTAATTTGCAAAAGGGCTGAGAGAGCACAGCTGTGGAAAGTAGAATGATCCAACTGTAGATAGTCTGACAAATAACAACTTCTGGTCAAATAGTAGCTAGTATTTTTAAGCGAATCCATTAAGTGCTCCTCTTGGGTTCATTTACTGGCATGAACTTAACCATAATTGATTCACAGTCAGAGGTAACTTAGTTTTTTTTTCTTTCTTACTTGTATAAAACCAATATAAGGGAAAACCTTAAATACTTTAGTGAGCATGCTAAAGAATCCTTAAGTAGAAAGCTTAAGGGTGTTTTGTGCAACTAATTGTATTTTAAGGAAAGACTTTAAAAGTCATTTAAAAGTACAATTCACTCAGTTTTATAATGTTCAAAACCATGTGAAATACACACCGTGACTTAAAGGTGTTTTGTGTAACAAATTTTATTTCAAGGAACCCTTAATTTGAATTGTAGAAAATAAAATACTTAGTTCAAAAATTTTAACTAAAGGTGTTTTGTCAACTTACATTAACTTAGAGAATCTCTAACTTAGTTTGCAGCTCGGTGCTGGGCAGGTAGTGTACGGTGGCTTTTCTGGCGCTTGTTTAAAGAAAACGGATGCTTGAAATAAAGTGGGTGAGAGTGCTGAGGGGTAACCATCCTGTGATTTTGAAGTGCAAACAATGATCTAAAAGAGGCTAAAAAGTGAAAAGAAAAGCAGCTGCAGATCCTCGTTTCAAGAGTCCCTTTTCGACATCATAGTCATTATGTTTAAATAATATTTAGATATTTATGCTTATTAGAGCTGTAATTTCCACTTACTGTGAGTCAATACTGTACCTCCCATTATTTGACCTCCTATTGGCCTGTTCTCGGAAAAACGGACACTATGTTCGCTGCTGAAGCTGTATGACAGTGTGTGTGTGTGTGTGTGTGTGTGTGTGTGTGTGTGTCTATCTAAAGTGGCCGGCAGCCTTTGTCCCTCAGCACTCAGACTTCCTGATTGCTGTTATTTGGTCAGCCATGGCACCCGCTCGCTGCAATTTACAAGACGCAAGAGGTTGTGTGAGTGTGTGTGAATGTGTGTGTGTGTGTGAGTGTGTGTGTGTGTGTGTGTGTGTGCGTTTGAGGAGAAAGAAGAAGAAGAAGAAGAAGAGTGAGGAGGAAAAGAAGAGGAGAAGAGTGTGGCAATTTGGAGTAAGCACAAGTGTGTGTCTCCAAATGTGTGTGTGTGAGTGTGTAGACAGTTCAAGTAGCAATTTGGAGTAAGCAAGTGTGTGTGTGTGTGTGTGTGTGTGTGCGTTGTGTGTGTGTGTGTGTGTCTCGACAGCTCCAGCAGCTTTTCGAGTGGCTACTTTGATGTCTGACCCACTTTGGCTGTTGCTGAGTATAAAGCTATTTATTTAGTTTCGAGTTTGTGTGTGTGTGTGTGTGTGTGTGTGTGTGTGTGTAAAGCTATTTATCTGGCAGTGGACTGAGAGAGTTTTGCTGTGTGCGCTGTTGGACCCCTCAGCATCTGCTGGTTGAGACAGCAGAACATCTTCGCCATTTTCTTCCTGCAGCTCCTCCATCTCCTCGTCACACCTCCTCCTCCTCCTCTTAATGTGATGTCTTCTCCTCTTCATGCCTCGTAGTCCTCCATACTTCCATCTTCCTCGTGCCATTAACTCTCTCAGATAGTGGTTTGTTGTGGCTCTCAGCTCTGATTGGCTGAATCGTATTAGAAGCTGTTGCAAAGTACCAGATAAATCTTTTTTTCCCCTTTTTTTCTTGCTGGCAGACTTCACCATGAGGTTGGTTGTAACCAGAAATAAACACAGTGTAGTCCATTCTCAGGTTGTCATTGACAGAAAAGACACAGCTTCTCCTAAAAATAATCTGGACCCTACAAGCAGTGAGCATATTTCACAGCTGCAACTGCCTACATTTCTATGGTAAAATGTAATTAGCATGTTAAATGTATTTCGCTTTACTGAATTATTAATATATACATATATGGAAGAAAAATATTAGACCACCGTTGTTTTCTTCATTTTCTTGTTCATTTTAACGCCTGGTACAACAACAGGTACATTTGTTTGGACAAATATAATGATAACAACAAAAATAGCTTATAAGAGTTTAATTTAAGGGCTGATATCTATTTCTTGATATACTGTATATATCATGTTTTTCTTATGTTTATGTCCCCTAAAGGTTTGACCTTGACTAAACCTGTATCATTGCAAAGTTTCTTACTAGAGAGGTGTTTTTTATAGTCCTCTACTGAAGGAGGAGAGGTCTGTACACTTCACTAAAATATGATATTCAAAAGTATGCCATGCAAGGTAGTTTAGGTGTGTCTTAACTTTAAAAAGCCAAATATAAAAAAAGCTGGAAAAGATGCCTGAAACCTCCTGTGAAGAATAGGGAAAAAACACTATAATATTGTAGCAGATATTCTTGTAATTCCTGTCAAAATATTTGAGACTTTCATCCGCCAAAGCATGACCCAATGTGCCGTGTGTACAACACATTATTAAGACCAGTGTTTGTAGTTAGTGGCGCCCTCGAGAGGCTGTAGTTGTTAAGTATGAAATCAAGGCGGGAGTGATGTTACAGAAAGGTGGAAGCGAGGACACAGAGTAGAGAGCACAAAGAGACCCGCTTCGGGCGAGATGTTATCGTTTACGATATATCGTCAAAAACATTCCCCACGGTAAGAATATGTCATCCCACGATAAAAACGATAAATCAAATTCCCATTGATGACGTATGGAAGTGCGCGACACACTCGCAGCCCAACAAGTGTGGAAGATAAAGAACAATGGCGGAAGGCGGAGCAGAGACGGGGCTCCAGCTCCATTATCTGAAACTGGTTTGAATTGTAGTATAAATTTACTACCTCTCTGAGTGAGAAAAATGAATTAAAGATCCCTTTTAGTTTTCTTTATTTTCAGCTATCAAATACACTGGCTAAATACAGCGGAGGAGACCTTATTCGTCCAATATCAAAGGCTGTTTACGAATAGGTTTGTCCTGGTCAAGCCTAGGGTCTCTCTCCTTCTCTACCAGTGTGCCCGGTCCTTTTAAAATGCCCATATGCCAGCCCACTTATGTAGCGCGCTCTCGTGAACGCACAAGCTGCTTTTTAACCTTACTTGTTTATTCTCCACATCCCAACTGTATTCTGTTTAACGGCTTCCTGACCTTAAACTTCCTTACTTCAATTTTACACCAACCTGGGAACTGGCTTGTTCCGTTGTTCTGGACATCCTAGGAGAGGCCCCTCTCCACAAAGGACAGAAACCCACATCCGGTTTCTCACACTATGACATAAACAAAGCATAGATCATAATCCCAATATACAAAAATAGTAACCTGATCAGATACTACAGGTTTTTAAAAGTCTGACGCGAAGCAGCAATTCACCACGTGCAAAGTTTGCAAACAGTTTGCTGTCTACAGTGGAGTTTTTTGTTTAACCACAGACATGTGGAGTAGCCGAGCAACTGAGCCGTACATTAGCCTCACCGTTCACTAAATAACGAGTGATTGGAGTTTGAACAGCTGTTGCCTTCAGACAAGTTTTTCCCGGATGACAAAACGGGTGAAAGTAGTGAGAGCGGTTTGAAGCATTTTCTGCAGGAATGGAAACTGGACGAGGCCAACCAGGTGACCTGACCACGGACAGTGGAGCTAACGTGGTCAAAGCAGTCGCCCTGAACCACTAGACAAGTCTGTCCTGCTTCAGACATAACCTGCTCACTGCTGTTGGTGAGTACTGATCTTACTGTCCCTTTACTGTTACATGTGCATTTAACACATTTCCCTAAACGTGCTATATAAATACATTTTCATTCATTGCTTGTTTTGTGTAGCAGAGAGAAGCAGGAAGGACAGAGCTGTGGGAGTCTGCAAGAAGATTGTCAGCTTGTACATAAGTGCATACATACAGATATTCCTGTCAGCCTCGTTCTCCACGTCATGTACACCAGAGTATTTCAGTGGTTCCATGTTCATTGAAATTTGTTGAATTTACATTTGTTTTTTAATTTATCATGTTGCCATTTGAACTATTTTGTAACACATCAGAAGAAATGGTGACTTGCATTTAGTTACAACAATTACATCATCCATTATATGTTTGAGTGAAGTGGTATGTATATGAAAACTTGCATTAGTATTTGTGGCAAGTTCCAGCCACTGGTCATTTCTACATACATAGTTTTTTCATCAGTCGTCACTGATTGTATTTCATTTTCAGTGAACTTTTATTCTCTCCTAGAAAGATGTCTCCAAACCTGGACAAATGCAACCAAAACTATCTGCATGTTGAGATTTATCTCTGGACAGAAGAAGAAAATGCATACATATTTTGTTTGTTATGTGGATGAATGGACCCTTTGAAGTGTAAGGCTAGTGAAATCACATTAAAAGACCCTAACCAACAATGTACAATGTCAGAGTTCCTGTTCCACAGGTACAACCTGTGAAGCTCACAGTTAGTTAAGTTCAGAAGAGAAAGGAGGTTCTCCTGCTAATTAACTGAACACCTCATTAGTGACACAGGATGAAAGATAGAGTGGGATTAGATACAAGTTCCTCTCAACAATGTTCATTATTTGTCTTGTTTCCTGATGTATTCCTAATATAATGATTGTGTTTGCAGTTGCACTACTTTGTGATTTTTATAAGCTTTTACTGCCTGTGTGCCAAAAAGTTTTAATACTTTTTTAATAAATAGATTCTGTTCTCACGTTTCAGACTTGTTTGTTTGGTGCTACTTACTACATTTTTGCAGTACAGGTGTACTACTTTAACCTAATTTATGTAATTTAGTAGCCTTTATTATTTTGGTGATAGATTTATAGTTGAAGAAGATTAGGCTGAATTGGTGTTTATTTATCGTCATTTATATTGTTACTGTGATAAATACCAGAAAAAAAGATAAATGTTTTAGTCCATATATGACATGTTTGATGGGTCAAACAAATAGAGGTTTTTGTTTTTTAAAACAAAAAGTAAAGAATGTCATTCAAAGTAATGTCGATTCACTTGTCACGTTTTTATCAACCTAACTAAGTTACATGAGATAAGCCGTGTTTCCTTTTGGAAACTCAAATGGCTTATTAAGCACAGCTTCTCTGCTGATCATAAAGATAGTGAATTAACCGGCATCGCTAACTGTGCACAGAGTGTCCGGTGCTTGTTGTAAACAAACAGAGATCGCTAAGTGAACACCTCCTGCAGCAGCAGCACATACACACTGTACTGCTACAGAGCTAACTGTTATCCGGCTCTGTGACTGCAGCTGGGAGAGACTGCTGCAGGAGGAATGTGCTTGTTCTTACTCCTCTTAACAAGCCGCTGGCCCCACAGCTCCTTAAGAAGAGCCGAAAAGTTGCTAATTATAGCAACAAAGTCGCTAAGTTGGCAACACTGCTTCGCTGGCTTTTACAAATGGCGTGTGTTGTTGTGGCGTAGAGTACTACGTCACATCCGACTTAGCGACCTATCCAATCAGTAAACGGGCTTTTTTCAGGGGAGAAAAACGGCCCTGCTCTTCTAGAGGGATGAAAAATGTCAGGTCGAAAGCCCACTCTGGACTGCTCGTATTCAAAAATTACGTAACTAATTCCTGCATTTTCGTGCAATTATTTAACTTATTTAACTCTGTTTAATAGGGCTAAACGGTGGTGTGTGGTTAGCACTCTTGCCTCAAAGCAAGAGGGTCGCCAGTTTAACTCTGACCTGCGGCTCTTCTGTGTGGAGTTTGCATGTTCTCCCCCTGTCAGCGTGGGTTCTCACCGGGTACTCTGGCTCCCTCCCACAGTCCAAAAACATGCACTTAGGTTTAATTGGTGACTCTAAATTGCCTGTAAACGGTTGCCAAACGTCCCTTAAAAAACGGAATCGTCCCGTATTCAGAAACAAAAGCACCTGTCCCGTATTGAGGTGAAAAGGGATGCACTTTGTCCCGTATTATTGTGACAGTCAAAAAATAGTCAGTAAATGCCAATGAAAATGAATAACAGGGCGCTTTATATGTAAACTTACGGTAAACTTGTTCCCAGGCCCCGTCCTGCTCTGTGACCAATGAGCTGACAGCATATTCACACACGAGTATGACGATACAGAATATGCTCATCCCATTGGTTGAGGAGAAGATAGCAGAAGACAACAAAGCAGCATGCGTAGGTGACAGTGACATAGACGCTAAACTGTTTTACGGGTCGATACACCTTCGAGCAGCTATGCCACTAGTACTTCTCCGAGAAAAAAACAGAAAAGGATGCAAAAATACTGAGGAATGGGAAAAAGGAAACACCTGGGTGGGAAAGGTGCGTGATAACATCTATAAAGCGCACTGCACGGTGTGCTTGTGCTCTTTTTCAGTAGCCCATGCTGGACTGACTGACCTGGAACAACATGCTTCCAGTACTGCGGTCACGCCATCTGCACTTTAAATTTTAGTGCACAATTACATTGCACTTTACAGTAGCCCATTTGTCAGCTGCATGACTCCAAAATAGCCATTCAATTGGATTCATGCTGCTCCAATAAAATAAGTACATGAAATTGTTATCCAGGTCCCCATGTGTTCATGACATGAATTTAATGCCTTTTTACTGAACCAATTTGGAATTATGAAATGACATAATCTTCCAAAATGGCCATTCAATTGCATACATGCTGCATTTTAAAAGCCAACAAAAGGAGTAAATCAAATTGTTATTAGCAAACTCCACTACATCTTTGAAGAACAGGGCCTAATTGTTATTTTGTATTAAAGTGAATTCCTGGATAATAATTTGTTTTCCATGTGTTCATGTCACACAAAAATATGCATCTAATTCAATTCAGGTTCGAGTCAAATCGTTAAAAAAATTATTTCACTCACAAAAAAGGGGCTAAAACATTTCACCACGCCAGGATAGGGGAAGGCAATCGGGTCGGCCGGCCCTGCCAATGAGGAGTCCCTTATTTATTTTTCGGGGAGTTGAATGGGAGTGTGATTGTCTCTCTATGCATCAGCCCTGTGATAGTCTGGCGACCTGTCCAGGGTGTGGTGTAGGCTCCAGCCGAGTGGCGGTTCTACACAGGGGCCTACAGGCGCCCCTGCCCCTGTGAAGAAGCCCTTGGCCCCTGCTGTGGCCCCTGTGTCAAATTAATAATTAAATGATCAATTTATAATGATGAACGATGGAACAATTCTTACCAATTTTTTGTTTATACAATATCTCATTGTACACAAAAGGAACCCAGAATGTGTACATTGTATAATAGTTTAATTATGCAACAAAAGCTAGTTTATATTAAAAAAGAGCATTCTCATTCTACTGCACTTTCAAAATAAAAAAAGTAATTGTGCACAAAAATGAGAAATGTGAAAAATCCAAAAATATTACAAAAATACTAAAATAATTGTTATTGTTGGTAAGTCTTATTGTTTCAATCAATGTATTTGTATCTTCCAATTACACTTAAATTATATTTTTATGATTAAAGAAGCTAAAATAAAGGTTTTGAAAGCTTAAATATCATCTCTCTTTAATGTGCCCCTGTGATTAAAAACTGGCCCCTCCTTGGCCCCCACAGTAAAATTAGTCTAGAACCGCCACTGCTCCAGACCCCTCCAACCCATGTGCGGATAAGCGGATAAGCGGTTAAGCGGTTCTTTTATGTACTTTCCACCCCTAACTTTAGAGTAAGAGTAAAGTATTTTTGTTGCTTAAAAAAAACCCGATAAGAATTGTGACCTTTTTACAACAGTAACGGTTACGTTTATGTACGAGGTTGTGTTGATCTGCTGCAATTTTTGAAAATCCTCCTGTTTTTGACGGTAGTATCAAAGGACACATTTCAGTTTGCAAGACGTTTGCAAAGTCTTGAAAAAGGCTTGGAAAAATAATTGTTGTACTACATCTAACAAAGAGATGTCTGTAATCTATTTTACAAAGACTATGGTTGAGAAACTACGGAGCCCCCCAGGGGACACGGGGGAAAAAAAAAAGATGGGTGAAAAAAAAAAAAAAAATGATGGGTGAAAAAAAAAAATGATGGGTGAAAAAAAAAAAAGGACGGACTTTTGCGAGATCCTGAGATACTTTTGCGAGATCCCGAGATAGTTTTGCGAGATCCCGAGATACTTTTGCGAGATCCTGAGATACTTTTGCGAGATCCCGAGATACTTTTGCGAGATCCTGAGATACTTTTGCGAGATCCTGAGATACTTTTGCGAGATCCTGGGATACTGACGAAAGAAGAGGAGCAATGGAGGAGCGATATTCGCCTATTTTCCGGTGTTCTAACTGGAATAGCGTCACGAAAACCGCACCAATTTCCCCCAGGATGGTTTTATTTTGTACAGAAAACTAAGACTGACATTTCACAGGCTTGATCAACTCCCCAAAATCAGCGAGTCTAGCGAAAGATTAAAGTAACCGGGCCGAATATACGTCCTAGTGCCCAACGGCAGCCAGAGTGCTTAGGGACCGTCGCAAAAGTGCCACGTCATTCTTTTCTATTTTTAATAACTCACTGGAAATTCATCTAATAAACACCAAACGACTTCTGATGTGTTCATGAACTCACTGTGGACTTCCCACACCCTTTATTTTCAATACACACCTTGAGTTGAGTTGGAGTTGATCAAGCCTGTGAAATGTCAGTCTTAGTTTTCTGTACAAAATAAAACAATCCTGGGGGAAATTGGTGCGGTTTTCGTGACGCTATTCCAGTTAGAACGCCGGAAAATAGGCGAATATCGCTCCTCCATTGCTCCTCTTCTTTCGTCAGTTTCTCGGGATCTCGCAAAAGTATCTCAGGATCTCGCAAAAGTATCTCAGGATCTCGCAAAAGTATCTCGGGATCTCGCAAAAGTATCTCAGGATCTCGCAAAACTATCTCGGGATCTCGCAAAACTATCTCGGGATCTCGCAAAAGTATCTCAGGATCTCGCAAAAGTCCGTCCTTTTTTTTTTTCACCCATCATTTTTTTTTTTCACCCATCATTTTTTTTTTTTTCACCCATCTTTTTTTCCCCCCCGTGTCCCCTGGGGGGCTCCGTAAGAAACTGATGTTTAAAGATGCTTTATTTCTGCTGACTGCATCAGCTTCAACAAAAATTCAGATTTTGAGATAAAGATATGAAATTTACCGTCTAACGTGACATCCCCTTTTCAGTTCTTACTTTTTAAATTCTACTTGCTGTGTAAAAGTAAACAGAAAAGTTTGTTTGGTTTGTAAAGTTGTCAGGTGTTTTTCTTCTTCCTTCATCATGTATGCCCTCTGTAGTTGGTGAGTCACTGTGATTAAAACAGTGCTAATATGATCTAATCAGCAGCAGCAGATGGACACAGTTTTCATACACTTGTAGAGGTTTACATTTCCATCCATTCTATTTTTGCAACACATAAACATTTACATTTCTTTCTTTTCCTCGTTGTTTTTCTGCGTCGGTGCCGGTGCTCTGTTGTTATTTTCTGCGCTGCGGGTCCCAGAGATCATTTATCAGTCTGGCCAGTTCTGTGACGTCTCGTTCTTTAGAAGATCCTCTGACCACAGTCTTACTCTTTTCTTTTGTGTGTTCCACCGTGATTGTTATCGCAGGTCATGCTGACTTTACTACAGTTTTAAAGAAGAGATTTTAGCTCTGAACACAGCTTATATGTGTGGACATAAACCACATGGCAACTATAGGTAATAAAAACATTTGCGTCACAATTTCTCCAAAACACAGAGGCTCCTTTAGATTGCTTGTTTTGTTCAACAAACAGTTAAATATTTTTAATCAACAGTGATATAAAACAGTAAAAAAGAGAAGCTTAAACCAGTGAAAGTATGCCATTTTTCTTGAAAAATGACTGAAGATTTGTCATTTATCATGTTCATCAATATACATACTTTAGAAAAAAAGAAATAAAAAAGAGAAAAAAACATCTGGCAACAAAAAACAACCGTAAATTATTTTTCAAAAAATTTCTTTCAAAAATATAAAAAATATGGACAATATACAGTACATATCAGTACTGTACAGTAGCATTTAAAAATATATATATTCTTGTTCCAGACTTTTTCCTTTATTTTTTAATGATTTTTCCCCCCTTTTTTCATTATTTTTTTTAGTTTTACTGTAAAAAACAAAGTTAATTTTACATTCAACACAATTAAGCAATTGAATGTTCCAATATATTAATTTACAGATTTCAACGTCCATTTTATGCTTAATATTTGAAATAAAAAATGATTTTCTTTTTTTAATGGCATTTGTACTTAATGTAGAAAAAACAAGAAAAACTCTGTAAATGTCTAGAAAATAACTTTTTTTTTTTCCAACAGTGCAGTGAGTCAAACCTCTTCAGTGGAAGTCAGAGAACCAAATTGGCGGCTGAGGAGGAGGAAGACTCTGGTTTGATGGAGTCATACGAGCTTCACCTTTGATTTAAAAATGAAAACTTCCCTGACAGTGGGAACCTTCCTGGCGTGCGTTGAGATTTAAGTCAGGTCACTGGAGTTGAAGGTAAATACACTCTTTGATCCAGCAGCTCAGCCTCCACACTCCACACTTTGCACTCTGCACAATTTCCCCGTCAGCCCATGTGACTGTATGTCGCGCTGCCTGCTTCATGTGCGGGAACATATTCCTCTCATTTTTCATGCATTTGGTTCTTTCACACCACGCTGTGCCTCCTCACCTCTGTCTATCATCTGCTGTTATATAAGTCAACAATAGCAAAGCTGCCTTTTATATATATATATATATATATATGAAAAACAACTTCAGGCCTTTTTATTACAGTGGTGCTAAGACTTTTATAGGAGCAATAAGCCACTCGACAGCTTGCTTTACTCTGTTGTTAAATCAGCTAACAGGATTTTAAAAAGACAAAGACTTTTCTTCTTAAATCACTGTGGCCTCTCATGGCTTATTCTTTAATTTTCTGCTCCTCCAGTCTCCTCTCCTCTCACTCTCTACTCTTTTTTTCCCTCCCCTTACATCTCCCTCCTGCTCTCCTCCACCGCTCTGTGTTTTGATGTAATTGAGGAGGAGGTGGTGCGCAGTTCTCCCCCACAGACAAGAGTCCAGAGAGCAAAACCTCTAATCAGTGATGTCAACAGCTGACACTTTGCAGCGCTGCAGCACCAGACGTTGAAAAGAAGACTCGTGTAATGATTGTTTGAGCTCCTGACACACAGATCACATCCATTTCAGTGAAGCAAGAAAAAGGCAGGAAGCATAAAAACATATCTCTATACCAGCCCTGCTGTTAAAACATCCACAACCTCTCTTTTCACTGTTAATGCGCCGATGCTCGAGAGCTGAAATGTGCAACCTAGCACCATGTTGGCTTTTTAATTTCTTAAACAAAGATTCCACACAGAAAATGCTCAATAAATGTAGTGAAACCTTCCATCGAGCCGTTTAGCTCCGATCACGGTGCAAGCGGAGATCTTCCTGTTGGCGTATTAACATTTAAATTAACATTTATGCGGTCACAGGTGTGCGTTTATTGGGTGTTTAACAACGCCTTCAGCTCAGCCAATCACAGTCGAGGATAAGGAGTATCCGTTTTATAAGTCATCATTAACATCGTGCAGCGGCACAGATGTCACACGCGCTGAGGTTTCTGGGGAGCACAAAATCTATTCCAAGAAATCATCTCAATTATTTTTTTTAACACTTAAAGAACTGCAACCCTGGAATCACCTCCCAATCTGTCTAAAGGGGGGAAGCTGATGAATGAACAGCAGCTAAATGAGAGCCAGAGCTCAGCACTGTCATCTGTAAAGCTTTAGCTCGGATGTCACAGTTCAATCACTATGGATTACTGCTTCCAGAGTGGCTGTCTGCCAGAGTAGCCTCTGTGTGGGTCTGTATGTGTGGAGCCTGTATATGTTTTCTGCATAAACACAGAAGGTTTATTTCAGACCTTTTAATGGTTAAATCCAGGGACCATTAAGTTCCATTGAGCTGATTTTAAGTTACATGTAGTGTGTCAGCTGGTCAGTGAGTCAAGTGTGGAGGCTTATATTTGTATGTGACAAACAGTCTAAAGGGAAATATCTACAAGAGTAAAAACAAGCAGAAAGAAAAAAAATCTTGCAGCTCAAAATTAGAGTGAATATTTTGTGGGTTTTTTTTTAAAAAAAGTTGCAAAACTCAGGTTCATATAAAAGTCATGCAATTTCACTTACTACTAATGCCAGAAAAATCAATAAAAAGTTTAGTTTTTCGGTTAAGTAAAAGTACATAGGAATTTTCAATAAAAGTAAAAAGCTCAAAATTGTTGTAGCTGGTCAGGATGGAGCTATTTCTTTACTACTTTATATACTGTATATATTCTACTGATCAAAACAGTGAGAACATCTTCAAAATTTCCACAGTTAAATGTTTCCATGTAATCTAAAATCAGAGCATAGTACAAGTTATAGATTGGAGATTCAAAAAGAAATCTTCAATTCATTTTTATCAACTAGTGCATTGCCCGTAGGAAGTATGTATTGGTATAGTGGGAGATTAAGTAGATTTTTCAATTATGGCCAAATGAGGTTGTGTGTGAAAGTGGGATGTAGAATGAGGTGTAATACTCTTGTGTAGTGTTAATATACAAAGTGTATATTGGGTAATACATCAATGTACATTGAGATATAAAGACACAGAAATAGTTATTTTAAGAAAAAGAAACTTAATCATTCAACATGGTTAGACATATAAACAGACACAGATATAGGAGGGAATTTTACATGCAGCACAAACAGATGGATGTGAATAGTGTGAGTAAGGGTTATTAGGTGTGTTGTGGAATGTGTAGATTGATTGATAACTATTGTGTTTCATATATTGTGGGTTTTAGCAGGACACCGCAGGGACTTGAACCCCATTCCACTGATGCAGAAGAAAGGGCTTAAATCTCCGTTTAGCATGCTTCTCGTGAGATAGCACATTACGCAGTATGCTGCACTAAAAGTACATTAACATGAACCCAATTAGCTGATATACTATATTGCATGCTCATATCAAATGATTGTGGGCATTACGCTAAGCAACATGAATGTCATTCCTGAATGACATTTTAATGCAACATAAGAAGTAAATAAAGCTAAATCTCCGCTTAGCATGCTAATCACAAATAACAGAATTTGCACATAACATGCAGACCACTACAACGTCTGCAACTCCATAAAACACTTACTTTTCATAAGGTACCACACCATCCAGCACATAGAAATTGAACATTGATATTCGCTGGAAACTATTTGAATATTATTGGAAAATCGAACCTTGTAGCGCACTTTAAAACTCTGAAAGATAGGTAGGCTAAATAGACTCCCAGATGAGATGAGTCATGCGTAGAAAGCCAGAGTGAATTGTGTTACTGACCAGGTGTAGGTCTATCACACAATGGGGCGGAGCTCCCCTAAAAGGAGTCCGATCAGAAACAGTGCAATGCCGCAACACGTTCTATCTAAATAGTGATATTTTGAAAAATTAATTAAAAAATCTTCAAAATCAAGGATGCACACCTTCATGGCATGTGCAAGCCACATATGAAATCTGAGGTCAGTCTGACTAACAGTCAGTGAGATATGCCCTAGACACACACACACACACACAGACGCTTCTTGCTTTTTCACTTTTTCAATCTTGCAGAGATAACTTGAGGAAGCAGATAAAAATTAAAATAACAATAGAAACAAAACTAGAAAATTGAAAGAGAAGGGATGGAAAGACCTTGAGACCTTCCTCCAGTCTTCAGTGGTCCACTGGTTTTTTCTCATTTTGTCATCTAAGAATGGCTTTTAATTGCCATGTGACCTGTCAGATGTGCAGCTCAAAGTCCTCTCATCACCACTGAGACAAAGACTTCCTTCTTTTGACGAGTGACTGTGGTCATGTTGAATGTAATTGGTGCAGGATGTGACACTCAAGGACATCAGTTTGCTTGTTTCCATAAAAAAATGTAGGGATATATCTGTATTTGTGTTTTGCTGAAACATACGATGCCAACATTTATTCTGGCGACCCGGTTGCAGATTAATATTTTATAAAACAGAGAAAAACAGGGAATATTCATAGAGACATGCTCCGTTTCATGCTGATGCATCATTTTCTGCCATTTTTGCATGAAAAATAACTTTAATGATTAATTGATCATCAAAATAGTTGAATAGCAGACTTATTGTTGCAGCTCTTTTACACCTTTCGTTCATTTCCAAGACAAATGCATGCACGAGTAAATGGTTTACAATTTGAGGTGGTGATACTTATGGACACATTATGCTTTTGTCCACAGGGGACGCCAAAATCAACACAAGTTTCTTAAAGCTACTTTTAGTACTCAAGTAATGTACTTCGACCACTCCTGACTGTATTGTTGTAAATTTGTGACTTTAACTCATCATTCATTCCCCAAATCCCAGCATCTATAACTGGTGAGGACAATGTCACGATAACTCTAAACCAAAGAAAATAAGCACCCTTTAGAATAAAAATGCTTCTTGTGTCTGAAGTTCTCAGTGAGGCTGAAAGGTTTTTAGTGAAACTGATGGCGGCAGAATGCAGAGACAAGAAAATCGCTGCCAGCACTTAAGAGCCACAACGGTAAGTGAGAGACTCTGATGAAAGCACTGACTATGTTTCCTCAGAACCATATTATAAAGTCCTCCAAGTGAAGCCATTTAGGAGATTGACAATCAGCACATTAATGTCACATCAGGTGAAATCCTTTCAGACTGATGTTGAAGTTGAGGCTTCACTGAGCCGACATGCGGCTCTCATCTCTGGCCGGTTCATCCACTCAGCTCCTGAACAGTAATCACTCCACTGCTGCTTCCTCTCTGCTGCTGGCCGCCGTGATCGCCACCTGTGCTGACGGCGCTGGCAGCAGCTCAGCAGACCGCAGCCAGGAAGTGCATCAGCATTTCATCACTGAACTTTGATTAAAACATTTTTTTTTACCTTATTTCATGCCATGACAGTCTGTGAGATCTTCATTTCACGGCTGCGAGACGCCAGGAAAAAAACAATAAAGCTTCAGTTTCACAGGTGTAACCCGAGAGCTGACAGTTGTTGACATAGTTCAGTTTAAAGAGTCACAATAATATCTGGAAGGTGATTAATCTTCTGTTAGAGCCTTTAAAAAACACACCGAACATTGTTTTATACTTGACCTTTCATAATTTTATGAGACCTTATGAAAATTCTGCCTCACTTCCATGAACAAAGCTATAAAACATGCTTATACGAGGGACTTTTTATATGCTGTATAATCTGTGATTGGTATCACAGTATTTTTTATGCAGCACTTCTCCAAACCCTAAATATCTTTAATTTTCATTCTGTTTTTGGAAATGTATAATAGTTTGTTTGACCTCTAATTCACTTCCAATGGAGATAATATCATATTGTACATAAGACCCTAAACCTTTGTTTTTTTTAATGACTTTTTAGCAAACAAAATAATTATTATGTGTTCATGCATATCAACATATAAAACATCATATAAAGCCTTAAACTGTGTAGTAACAATGCTTTATGGTCATTTACACACTCTAATTGTCCAACTTGTGGCGAATTCAAGGACACATCAGTGCTTTTCTACTTTTTCTTCAAAAGGTCAGAAGAAAAGAAACAGTAGTGTGTTCTGTTGGATCCTAAACAATGAGGAACTATATCCATTGTCAACAGAACACAAAAATCGTCTCTGTGACATGCTTGTATAAAAAAATATAAGGCTTGTATCGTTCGTATCGTTCATATCCAGATCCAACAATTGATTTCACTGCAGCTTGATGTCAATCAGTGAGGAATAAACATCATAATAACTCAAACATAAGACAAACAACATTTCCCCAGTGAAACATCACCATGGACGATGATCTTGTCATCCAAACAAATCAAATCACACGAGCAAAAACCCTCTTTAGGGGCTATAATATCCACTATTAAGAGAAAAAAAGATGTGTGTCATCTTTACATTTTTTCAGTAGAAATGAGTGCATTACATCGACAGTAAAAATAAGTGCATTCATCAAAGTTTAATAGTTTAGTAGTCTAATTTGAGTTGCTGTAGCTTAGTTTGCACCTTCAGTTGCTCGTAAAATCTGTTAAATCACAATTGTTACTTTTTCACTGCAAACTTTTTGTCACATTTCGTCATTAAGGGTGTTACAAGTCTAAATGCATTGTTTGGTTCATACATTGTTTTGTTTTTTTAATTACGTTTCTTGTTTTGTTGCAGATAAGACGGGAGGTATAAAAACACTCAGATAGATTTACTTTAGAAATTAACTTTACAAAAATTAACTAAGTAGAGAGGACCAGATGACACATTGCTGACACTTAACTTTGTCTATTCGTAAATGTAGGAATTGAAAACAAATGGTCCAAAAATTTAAAGGCAAACTAACATGTTGTCCCTGACAAAGGAAAAACTTGTACATTATTTGGGTTTACCTGGGGTAAATTTGTCCGTGTCAGCTGATAGTAGGATGTAAGTAATAACAGAAACAACACATGGAAACTCTGTCAACTCAGAGTTTGATCTTGATTAATGAGTTTTGGAACATGTTGACAAAATTGTTGTCTGGTTTGTCACCGTGCTGACGTTTTTCTTATTTAGTCAATTTTCAAAATAATTTCTTGCTAAATGATATTTTTTCAGTAGCTCGAGGGCAACTTGACAAGTCTGCTGCTGATGTCTAGCTGATCTCAGAATGATTTCTTTCTTTCTCTATGGTTTCTCTACCACACAGTCTTATTAAATGAGTATAAAACTCAACTGGCTGCCCTGATGCATGATTACAGGAATGCCATTAGTAATATCCTGCATATTCATGAATTGGCATGAATGGCTGCATTTTATCAACCTAAAAATACTTATATCATATCTAGAATCCGTGTGGCTGATAACTCTGCCTCTTCCAGGCAACAGCAGCACACAGAGCTTCAGACAGCCCGGGGTGAGAGCAGGCGGGCGGTCGTGCAGGTGTCAGATCTGTGCAGAGCGCGGGAACAAAAACACCAACACAGTGTCAGGAGATATCCCATGCCAGTGGACCGGACGAAACGAAGGGAGATATTTTCTAAATCACATGAGGTCCGCTGGTAATACTACTGCTGTGCAAATATAGTTCTTCTTCTCAAATACAAGATGGCCAACTCTTTTTAGAATCCTGTCTTAAATTTTATATTCTCTGTAGATGTCAGATCATGTAATGCTCCGCCCCCTGAAGCCCTTTTCTCTGACGGAGACACATCAACATGGTGAAAAACACCCTGACCCCGCCCTCCTGCTTCACACTCTTCCTCAGTCAGATGTTATCGTTCGATCGCGGCCAAATCCTGTTACCGATTTTTCTTTTTTTGGACTGCGGCTCAATGTGAAATCAATCGCTCCCCCAGAAACTCTGAATTTGAATGGGAGCCAGACTTTTGGGTAATTGGGTTTTAGACTTCTTATGGAGAAGAAAATAGGTGGTCAGGGATGCTCGAAAACACTCAGTTATTGAGCTCAGGAGCCGCTCAAGGCTGCTGCCTCCCTCCCCTCCCTCTGCTGTGCACTGTGTTCATCACACAATTGGCTGTGCATCCCAGGATGAGTCTGTAAAGTTGTTAAAGCTCACAGACGATGCCGCCGTTGTTGGTGTGATTACAGATGATGAATCACTTTACATAGCGAGCGGTGGAGGCGCAGTGGAGAGGCATTCAATGCGAAATAACCTTTTGTTTCACCTAAACAGGAGCAGCAACAAAAAAGAAACAGTGACTCCGGGGAGGAGTGAGATGCAATCAGTCATCATAAATGAGCAGAAAAGTGGAAAGGCTAAAAAACTTTTGAGTTCCTCAGCACTAAAACACTGTCAGCTTTGAAATGGTAGAGCGGTGTTGACAGCATGGTGAAAAAGGCCCATCAGAGATTCCACCGACTACAAGATGTTTGATGCGTCTCTGGCAGCCATGACCCATTTCTGCACAGTAGCAGGGGTGATCAAAAATGTTAGAACAAATGTTGCTTTCTGCTGCTTCCCTGCGGTTTTGGGCTTTCTGAGTTTTGACTTCCTGCGAGAGGAAATGTTCGCCCATCCTACACAGCCATTACTGGTGTGTGTCGGTGCACCGCACGCAGGCTGAGCAATGCCTCGAGGAGCCACCACTTCCCTGAAGTTAATGCAGTGACGCCACAGTGGAATAAAAACTCCATTACAAGTTAAAAAGTCCTGCATTGGCAGTTTTACTCTGTAAATGTGTGGAAATATTAGCAGTAAAAACGCACTTTAGTGTCAAAATTAAAAGTGCTCATTGTGGGGGGAAAAAATCGCTCCGTGTCACCGTTTTAAATCCGCAAAATTGGAAGAAAATGAAATAATTAAGTGTGAAAATCTCCAAAGCTGGAGATAAAATGTTTAAGAGCCAACAAAAGAGGGATTACATGCTGCTTTAGTGGCTGAGCAAATTCTCTCCAGCTCTTTTAGATGTTGTCTAGAAGCCATCGAGCTGACGGAAGGCAGTTTATCAGAATTCATTAACTAGATTTTTTTTCAGCAGCAGACATATTTCGTGACTTTAGCTGAGGCTGAGTGGAAAATCTGGAAGAAGAAGTAGTCCCTAAAGTAGCTCAGAATTAAGAAGAGTATTTGAAGTGTTGTTGCCTCTCTTTGTGTTTTTATTGTGAGCTTTCAAACACACAAACAAATCCATCTGAAGATGCTGCAAAGCTCCAAGTCCAAAACAAAATGATTATGAAGTTTCTTTCTCCCTGGAGCCATTCAGCCCGCAGCCTGCAGATACATCAGACTATCTTTCTGTCTTTAGTTTTATCCCTACATTCATCCTCTGCATTGCATCGTGCCGTCATCGTTTCGTCTAGAAAAAAACAACAACCATAAAAACCTGAGGAAACAAGTAAAGGTCCTCTGAAATGTTGTTTCACTGCCTGTGATAATGTTTAAACATCATTTAACATGTCTGATTTACTGTCTGCACTCTCTTTCTCAGCTGTTGTGTATGATTACATTATGCAACAGACAGATCAGCATAAAATGTTCCTGAATGTGGTTCATGGTGATTTAAAAAGCTAATAATGAGACAAAATATGTATTTTTCTCTTGAAACTAACAGTGTTTACACTGACTGTTAAAGCTAAGTTGTAATTTACATAATGAAGATTTAAAATATTCTTATGTTGTCTTAGTTCTGGACCCTTTGAGAATTATAAGAATGCAGATATTTTACAAATGTATCAGCCTACAGTTTCTAAAACTTGGAAAGCAAAACTCTTAAAGAATGAGAAAGGCTGACAGTCGATACCTATTAGTAGTATATTTAATTGGATCGGACTTCAAAGTCTCAATTTAATTTGTCATTAACCCTTTGAACCCCAACAAGCTGTTTCAGGGTGTTTTTTGCTCTTTGCATTTTACTCATTGTGGCCTTGTATTTTATTGCAATATATAAAATGTAATATATAATAAGTCCTGCAGCTTTATTGAATCGGCACAGTCATGGCTAGAAGTGGGAAAAACTCAAATGTGAATTTTGTGCAGAGTAACACAGTTATAATGACATAACTAATACAAATTTTTAAAATTAAAACGCAAGTTGAATTCTCTTCTTTTTAATCAGAATTAAATGGAATTTATATATACAACACTTTTAAAAGTGCCTACAAGTGTCACAAATTTTGGAAATATAAATTGGGTCTCCACATATTACACATATTGAGCTATTTACAATTATTGTCCTCTACTCACAGCCTCTCCTGTCCTCTCCTCTCTGCTCTGTGTAAACAGATTTTCAACGAATATTTGTCACATGACTGTTCGTCTCAGCAGAATCAATCATCAATCATCATTTGACAGAAATATCAAAACATTTCAGTTTCGCTTTGTTTACTTTTTTCTAATACGGAAACTTACGTATTAACGATCTATTCAAGGACTATTGGACAGTTCAAATTTTGACAATGATGCCTGTTTATACACTTTCTCTCTTAAATATACTGTGGGGGTTTTTTTGGCAATTTTTTAAACAAATCGTACATGACAGGTTCAGCGGGTCAGTCTTGCCCCAAAGGACTTTAAAAAAATGGAAGTTAAAATCTGTAAATTAATATAATTTATTTTTACTTTACTTTATATATACTTTTTTTGAGTGTTATTTAATTGCTTAATGGTCTTGAATGTTAATGTTAATGTTGGACATTAAGGCTACTTATAGTTGTTGTTTTTTTACAGTAAAACTTTAAATTGAATGTAAATGGTAAAAAGTCTGGTTTACCGTCACATTAAGGTAAGAAAAAAACCTTAAGTTATTATTATATTATATATATTTACTTTATATTATCCATATTTTTAGAGAAATTATCTGTAAAATAACTGTTGCCAGACTTTTTACTGTTTTTTTTATGACTTTCTTTTTACAATGTAGACTTCAGACTGAACTGTCATTCAGGACTCTCTTCTTAATCAGAAAAGTTTTGTGCCTGCTCCTCATTCAACAAAATCAGTTTGTACACAAGACGACACAATAAAAAAATAAAAGCACTCTATTACTGCATTTGTTTGCATATAAGTCTGTTTGAATGCTAACTTGTAGAAATCTCCTTGTTAAGTTTTTATAGAAGCCACGAGCGATATTCTCCTTCTGTCAACCTTCAAGCTGCTCTGATACATAAATCATTTTAGTTATTTTTGTCTGAAAAATATCATACATTTTTCAGCATATTTGCTTCCTCGTTAAGCCTTTCAGAGAGTGACAGAAACCACAAATGATTCTGAAGAGGTTTGACTGGTTGCCCCCCGATGAAGTAAAGCTGCTCCTGAGGTTTTCTTTACACGCCGCTGAGTAGTTCCTGTGGTCGCGGCGAGAGGAAGCCAAGCCGTAATGTCTGTTAACTCATTCACCATAAAGTGCTGCCTGTCTCTGAGCCGAGACGCCCATCAACCTTTCTGGAAAAAGGCCGGAAGATCTCACACACACACACACACACATACACACACACACACACACACACACACACACACAGAAACACAAACAGAACACACTTTTTGAAACTAATTCCATGAAGTCAAGTTTTAATGTCACAAGGTTTTTCTGTTGGATTTAAAAGGTCACCGAAGCAAATTACAGAGAACCGTTGATTCGGTAATAAAGTGAACTTGACTTGTCACACTCAGTGGGTTTGGAGCTTTTATACCCTCAACACACACAGAAACACACACACACAGATGGGAATAAAGTACACATGTAAGACACACACTCACACAGCCCCAGGTGTTGAACATGTTGAGTTTTGACGCTATTTTAGTCGTTGAACATGATGGTCCCAGCTGTCAGAGAGCCTTCTGGAGACACACACACACACAGACGCACACGCACGCACACACACACACAGAGGTCTCAGTCCCAAAGCATCTGATCAACCGAGGAAATGTGTGTGTGTGTGTGTGTGTGTGTGTGTGTGTGTTCATCGCCATCCTTTTCACCCTCTCAATTTATATCTTTTTTTCTTTCACTTCACGAAAAGTGATTAAAATATTCTCTGAATGAGCTCCGCACTCTTTTTGTCTCTCTTGTGTTTCTGGCTTTATTATTTCACACACGGGGGAAATTACTGGAAAGTCGTGGTAAAAGGTATCGATTCACACATTTGTCTGCTGATAATGGTGTTTTTATGAAAGCGAGTCATTTTTAGGTGATTCCTTTTTTCTCTGGGAAGAAAGTGACAACAAGAAGACACACTGATATCAAGTCTACTGATTTATTTCCATTTTCAGAGTAATTTGTTTTTCTCAATGGATTTACTAGATCTATTATATTAGCAGGGATAATATCTGAGGATATGAGTCTGCTGAAATTAGATTACACAAAGAAATGTAGCCAAATATTAGTTTATCAGGATCTCAAGACATTTCTTAGACAAAACTGGGAGGAAAACTGCTTTCTTTCAGGAACTTTTAAAGCCATTCATTGATTACCAGGACTTTTAAAGAACAATGTACAACAGCTTAACAGGAGGACAAATCAAGTGAGTTCATTTACGAGCTAAAATAGCATCAGAGTACATGATACAAAAACTGTGCCTCATTCAACTGAGGTTTCTCTACAAAAATACATCTAATAACAGCGTATTTTCTCTTCTAATTTACACAGTTTTATCACAAGAATAAATAAAACCTGTACGTTCGTAGGGAACATACGGTTTGAGACCCCTCGTCATACAGAGCTACAGGGAGATAACATGAGTGCAGCTAAATAGGATTTTTTTTCTTGCACTCTGGAGCTGAAAGTAGAAGAAGTCACAAGTTTCATATCGCTACCTGTTCATAAACACCTCAGAAAGCAAAAAAGCTGCACCCTTGACATGACCAACATCAGCTGGAGATCTCTGGGAGAGACAGCAGAGCGTGCACAGCTGTAAACAGTGTGTGTGTGTGTGTGTGTGTGTGTGTGTGTGTGTGTGTGTGCAGGGAACCATTTTTACTTGCCTGAAAGTGAGAATAACGACAGCGATCCGCCCACAAAATTAGATCCTTGTCGTCTAATTTTCATGCATATTTTTTATTTGTTTTTGTTTGTTTGTCATCACTGCCTGCACCAGAATAATCTATTGTCACTGAGATGGGTAGGCGCTGCCAGTTATGCCCCAAAGCCATCGCAGCCAGATGTTCAACTTCAGAAGGAGCGAGAGGAAAACGTATGAGAAAAACAATGTGTTATACGTGTGGGAGTTACTCTGCACTTCCCTTATCATTACCCCTGCCATTCACATCTCCAAAAGAGAGAGAAAAGAGCCGCTCTCTGGATGTTTTGTCAATTTCAAGACATTTCTACTTCACTTAATGACACAAAGTAAGACTCAAAAAAAGAAAAAGAAAAGGAGAATGAAGGATTGATCCACATTTGTGGCTTTGTCTTAACCCTTAGCTTTAAAGGAGAAATCCACCCTGAGGGGCTGAAACTACGGAGGAACTCTTTGAACTTTCCGCATATGAATGCCATTGAATTGAAGATGTCGCAATGTGGAAAAAATCACCTGTCAACCTTGCAGCAAGCAACCAATAAACACCAACTAGGGGAGGGTTGTCAAATCCTCACATCTCCCTCATCTCTGCCTCTCGGCCCTGCTGAAGCCGAGGTGTGTCACATGACGCATGAATCACTCCTCCTGTGTGTGCTTTCTGGCCTTTGTTTTCCTTTGCATGAGTCACGAAATGTAAAGTTATCCGGCACTTTTGGGATATTTTTAGTGCGGCTGCAGTGGAGAGAGATGGCAGAAAATCAACAGTCTAAAACGTCAGGAGGAAAGGTCAGACGCTGGAGTCAGTCCCTCAAAATCAAAGAGCAAAGGCTTTATTTCAAACTTAACATTTTCCTCTGACGTTTGACTCTCACACCGAAGGAGAAATACACTTCAGGAGAGGCTGAGATACGATTTATACACTAACGACAGCAACAGTAGAGCTGCACATTGCAGTAAGACACAAGCTGAATTCCATTTCCAAACTAAAATAATAATAGTACAGTATTTTTGTGTACTTTTCTTTTCTGTGAGTCAGAAAACTACAGTCCTGCCCCAATTGATGTCAATCAAACTGGCACTTTAAAATGCCACTGCCAATTTCACTTCCCAAAGAGAATTTTTCTGAAGTCTTCCTGAATTTTTTTTTTTTTAGTTTTTACAAAAATCATTAAATAATCTTCTCCAGCAGCTCCTCAGCTCCCTTTATGAAACACATTGTGAAGTAAAAGAGTATATCAACAATGTACCAGAAACCAACTGGCATCTTTGACTAGCTGGAATTTAATTTAATAACTTTATTAGTATTTAGACAGAAATTAGGACACAGCTATTCCGTGGTTTGAGCTTTTTAAAAGCTACGGTTGAATGTTTGTGACAACATTATGTTTTTTTCTTTGCTAAAATGACACAGCACTCAAATGTTACTGCTCAGTAAAGTATATTAATTTTAATATTCATTTTGGACAGGAAGCCCCAGGATCATGTTTCAACCTTTCAAACTAGTAACCCTTTACTGTGGAAACAGCTTATAGTAATCACATCTGTCCAGCTCAAATTCTTCACTTTTACAGCAGATGACGAATTTGTTTCTTATGCAGATTAACATCTACTTGACATTTGTGTATTTATTAAATGCTTGTAAAGTAATGAAACCAACAACTTTCCCGTTTACAGGCTTTTTTTTTAGATTTTCCCTCACCACTCAAGGGGGCATTCATCGCCAGTTTGCATATAAATGCATAAATAATGCACTGGAACTCACATGTATCCCTCAAAATGTTGACCAGTGAAGAAGCAACGTTATGTTAAAATCTCAGGGGACGCCTGACTGTGGCTGATGGATCAAATCCCTAAAAGCTTAACTCTTTTGTTTTTGTGGTTTTGGTGCCTAGCCTTAAGGAAGTAGGTTTATTGACTAAATGTCATTGTTTTACAGCCTTAACAGCATGTTTAAACAGCAATCATGATGTTGAAAACAGTGAACGTGACGTAAGGAAAAAGTCCTGTTAAGTTCTTATTTTTTCTCAGCTGCTGGACTTGGTTCTGGTGTCTAAGGCCGCGTTCAGACTGCAGGCGAATCTGATTCAAATCAGATTCCTACTCAAATCTGATTTTAAGGGCTGACTGTCCACACTGTTTTTAGCAAGTGTCCAAATCGGATATGGCTCTGTTCAGACTGGGCCACATTATTGACTGATCTGAAAGGTTGCTATAGTAACGGCATCAGAGCTTGGGATGGGCTAAAAATCGGATTTTGGCTGGCAGTCTGAACGAGGCCTATATGTGACTGTTACAGCATTAATGTGCTTAAAACAACTCTTGTTATATTGTCACATTTCACAAATGCTGCGTTCCAAATCAAGACTTTTATTTTATTACTCTTAGTACAAACTGTAGCTGTGTTTATGTACTGGTGCATGCAGTCTGCACACAGTTGGGACATACAGTACTACTGCATTATAACATGTTGACTTGAACTTCTCTTGAACTCCTCTGGCTCATATATATGCTGTGCAGAGGATCATGTGTCAAAATAGTGAGAAAAAGCTTGCTGGCTTGTAAAACAACATATTGTGTTTTTTTGTCTCTTTCTTTTTCTGGATCCTGCATTTGACAAACTATGTTTGGGGACACACTAAATGTTTTTCTGGCATTTTCAATAGTAGTAGTTTGAGTATTGGCATACACAGCAGCTCCAATTCTTTGGCTGTTTTAAAAAAAAAAAAAAAAATAAGAAGACACTTTTTTCCTGTCATGATTTCTCAGGTAGGTTTCAAATGGTTTTGTCATGTGTAAGAAGACTACTTAAATACTATAAGGCTAAGGAAATTATTTAAACAACAATTTATATGAATGATTCTGTCCCGAGCTTTGTAAGCACTATAAGTGGTTTCCACTGTATTAGGACATTTTCTGACCGGGCCTAAGAAAACAGACGCCAGCTTAAAACATCATACAGGTCATCAGCTCTTAATAACCTCCAGCTGAGAGTCCACATCTGTCTCTGAAGTCATTCAGGGAAAAGTAGAAAATCACCAACTGAAGTAGAAAATCTCAGGGGGGAAAGAACCCTGCATTTATTTTCACAGATTAATGATATTTTAGGATGGATTTGTCCTTTAAAGCCACAAACCAAGGTTTAAAACATTCCGACATGCTTTAAAATCGAGCAAATCATTGGTTTAAAATGCAAAACAGAAGTGTTGACTGATTCGTGCTCAGGGAAACGAGCCCAGCTGTGCATCCCCACCACGACTCCACTGGCTGCACACCTGAGGCTCATTTCCAGCAGGAGTGCGACTGATGAAGATAATTAGCCATCATTTTTTTCCCTGATGTGTGAATCAGTGCTTTGAGTGTTTGGTCGGGGTGATGAGGTTGGTGGTTAAGAAAGGCCGGCTACTTTTCTACTTAAGTCTTCCTGAAGTCGTTATCCCTTGCATTTCATCCTTGCTGTGAGTGTGCAGATAATGACACAACTTTTCCCTTAGAAAACAGGTGGAATAAACCTTTAATGAACCTATTCTTTGCCTATTTTCTTGTCTTTTTTAAAACAACACCTGTAAGGGCAGCACTGCAGGATGTGGCGGCGGATACAGAGACGGGTGGTGACTCTGCATGGGATGAAACGCCGTCGCTAAAGGATACGGACCGGGTGCATCCATGAAAGAGATGGGGGAAGAGGAGTAGAAAGAAGGATGAAGAGCGGGAGGAGGAGGTGGCGGTGGTGGTGGAGGAGGAGCGGGAGGTGGATTAAGACCGAGAGGAGAGAGGTGAGGTGAGAACGAGGGGAGAAGGTGAGGGTATGAATGCACGGGGAGGTGAGACGGAGGCGGGAGGAGGGAGAGGTGATGCTGGATGATGGTGTGACGGAAGGAGAAAGAGGAGGAGGAAGAGAGGGAGGGCTGTAGGAGGAGAGGAGTGTGGAGTGGGATACACTGCGGAGGGAACGCGTGAGAAAAACGAGGCCTCTTCTCTGCGTAGAGATGTTCAAAATCTATCACCTTCCTTTTCTCCCTGTCCTCCCTCTCTTTCTCCTTCCTCCTCACCCACTCCTTCTCCCACTCCTCCTGCTTCTCCTTCACCCTTTTCCTCTCCATCTGCCTCTCCTCCTCCTTCTTCTTCTCCTTCTCTGCGTCTCTTTCCAACACCTCTGAGCTCATTAGTGCATCTCTGGCTCCGCTCTTATCCACAACATCGGCACAGTGATTACAATCAGTGACATGATTACTGTTAGGATAATCACACTGACCACCGTCAATATCATCACAGCCTTCTCCGTTTCTCTGATCGATACCGCTGCAGGTTTTATAATCAATTGAGAGGTTGCCTTTGTGTTGTATGAGACACGGCAGTTTGGTTTTATCCCCCTCACTGAGGCCACTTTTGTTATTTGTGTGGTTATAATCACATGTGTCATTGGTTTTACAGTTACAGCGGTCATTACACTCAGAGCTCAGAGCTGCAGTTTGCCCACAAAAATCTTTGTCTGCGGGCATTTTTTCACTCTTTGCCTGCTTGTTTTCACATTGACAGTGGTCAGCGTGTGTATCATTGGTGCTACAGTTAAAGAGGTCCACAGGTGTGTCCATGCAGTCACTCCTTTTAGCTGAGAGAAGTTTGTGATCCTCTTCTTTGCCCGTCTCACAGCTCAGCTCGTGTTTGTTGTGAGTGTCGTCGTTTTTTTCGTCCCTGCGGCACTTTGCCTGACTGTGGTCACATGGTGTGTGACAGTCAGTGAAAGGTTTCTCCGTGCAGCACTTCTTCTGTCCCTCTCTTTCAGAGGCATCAGAGATAAATTCACTGGAGTCGTCAGCAATGCATTCGCCGCCTTTACTGTCACCGGATCGGCAGTTCACTTTGTCAGCGCTGTTGCAGCTAAATGTTCCCTCACTGTCATTTGTTTTATGACACAGACTGTGTTTTGTCCTGCAAAGAAAGTGGCAGTCTGTGTTTTTCTCAGCCCTGTTGCCCTCTGGACTGCACACACTGTTGTTTATAAGTGTCCCATTCTTGTTGGTGGCATCCTCGTCACAAGCTCCTTCCTGCCTCAAAACACAGACACCTCTCCTCGTTTGTCTCCTTCCCCTTCTCCTTTTCTTCCTCGGTGTCTCCCCGGCCTCGGGCGACTCTGTCTTCCTCTTGCTGGCGGTTGCTGCTCTCTTCGACACCGCCTCCTTTGAAACCGCCACGCCGGGGAGGGTCATGTCTGCGCCGGCTGATCTGGTTCTCGGCTGTGTCTCCGTCTGTTGTGAGGAGCAGCGTGGGGCCAGGCCCGACACAGGATGGTTGTGTCCTGCAGGTACTGTTTGTCTTTGACTGCATGCTGTTTCTCTAAAGGGAGCAGGGACAAGGCTAATCGCTGGATCGCATGCTGTTTCCCTTCGAGGTGTAGGAACAAGACAGATTTCTTGCTCGCACGCTGCCTCTCGACAGGGAAAAGAAACACTTCTAATCACTAGGTTACACACGTTTTCTGTAGCGTCCTGAACAGCTCCTATCTCCGTCTTCCTCAGATTCCTTTGCTCCTCATCTCTCTGCCCTTCCTGCTTCCCTGCTTGTGTGTTTTTGTGCATCTCCCCCGTCTCTCTGTCATTCTGAGCGGGGTCGGGCATAATTGCAGGACAGCATGGCGTCTCTATAACAGACCCAGGGACAGGGCTAATCACTGCGTTACATGCTGCACCCCTACAGAGGAGCTTTCTGAGCCCCTGGCCCCACCCGGAGGCTGATTGCTGGGATTGATGCTGGCTGGCCTCCCTTTTCACCTGCAGACACAGCTGGTTACACCGATTACACCGATTCACAGGAAGATTACTTAATAGCTCTCCTCTCTTCTCGTCATTTCTGCCTGCCCTCTCTCGCTCCGTCTGATCTCCTCTTATTCTTCTCTCTTCTCCCCTCATCCTCTTTTCTCTCCCTCCTACCAGCCGATGCGCCGCAAGATTACTTAATAGCTCTTTTTCTCTCCTCTCCTCTTTTTCGGTGCCCTCTCTTTTCAACCTCTGGTCTCCTCTCCCTTCAAACATCTGATTCTCAGAAACGCTAGTTATTATCCTCCTTCCTCTCTCTGAATCTTTTCTCTCTGTCCCTTCTCCCCTTTTCCTCCTGCCCCTCTTCCTCATGCCTCTCCTCACCCCTCCCCTCCTCTTCCTCCTCCTCCGCCTGCCTGTTTTCTGAAGGCCCGGTGCCGGCGCGAGGTGGCATTCTGTGGAAACGGGAACAAATTTTAAAGCGCTTTCATCACGGCAGCCGCAACCGTTCGGAACTACGTCCCCGCCGCTACAATGGGCTACAACTTCCATAGGATTTCCTGCCTGTCCGCCTTCATCCTCTTCTTTCCTTTCATCTATCTTCACCTCCCTTCCTCCCTCCGTAGCTTCCTGCCTCTGTTGGCAGTTGGGTTGTTTGATCACAGGCAGCTTTATTCTCTCCCTCCCTTCCTCCAGCCTTCCTTTCTTTTCATCGCCCCCTTCTTTGGCCTTGTTATGCGCTCTGAAGTCGTACAGTAGAGGGTTGATGCTGAAGGAGATGGAGGGCGACGTCTTGGTGTAGCTCACCATCTCCGATGGCCAGAGAAGAACCCTGCTGCCGTCTCGGCTCAAGACGCGACAAAACGGCTCTTTGGGACGATTTAGAGGCAAAGAAGTGAATTCTTTAGCTCCATTTGACGGAGACGAGTTTGTTTCTTTGGGCTGTGTGTGGATTGAAGACTCTTTGGTCTCATTTAAGACACCAGAAATTGATTTTTGAGGCTGATTTGAAGCGGGACAAAGCAGATCTTTCAAGTCTCGGGCAGGGTGTGACTCATCGTCATGGGTTTCAGCCTCGCTGTCTCTGCATACTGAATCTTTAACTGTGCTCACGTCAGAAAGCTGTCCTGGTGTCGCGCTGTTTAAATAAAGATGAGCTCCAGTCCCACTTTCACTGCCGACTTGGGCTCCAGTCCCATTGTCATTACATAAGGAGTGCTGGGCTCCATTCCCACTGATAACAGAGTCCTCAACTGTGATCGTACTGCGATTACATAAAGAAAGCTGGGCTCCAGTCCCAGAAGGTCCTCCAGTTCCCCTCTCAGTAGACATATTGGCTGCAGCCTCAGAGTGCTGGATTGCAGCTTTAATGTCCACACCGCACTGGTTTCCAGTGTCCCAGTGGCCCACACCTACCACGTCCACAGATACTTGAGATTTGAGCTGCTGATCTGCGACTTTCTCCCCCAGATCTTTGATTCTCTCTTGCGCTGTCACACCTTCTTGCTTCCCCGACAGGCCCGAGCCTCGCCCGGCTTGGATGAAGACGGCGGCTGATTGGTGGAGGAGGACGCAGCTCCTTTTGGGCAGCGAGAAGGACACAGGGCGGACTCTGCTGCGGACGGACTGGACGTCTGCTCTGCTACTGTTGATGCTGATGTCGGATGTGTCTGCAGAGGTGGTGGTGGTGGTGGTGATTTCCTTGTTGGACACGGTGGTTTTGTTGCAAGTGGTGGAGTTTGTGGCAGTTGTTGGGATGTTATTGGGAGTAATGGGGTTGCTTAAACAATTATGAGCCCAAGGGATCTTGTTAGAGTTGTTGTTTTTGGTGTTGATATTTGTGCTCATGATGTTGTTGTTGCTGTGGTCTGTTTGGGTGTTGTTGAGGAGGCAGGATTTGGCTGCAGCAGTCGTAGCGCCGCTGGAGTCCATTGGGTCGTACGGCCACTGCGTGTTGCTCAGCAGTCTGGTTTCCAGCGTGGGGTCCAGGGGAAGGAAGGGCTGGATGAGCGCTGTTTGAGGCTCTAGATGGAGCGAGAGAAGAAAGGATTAGAGCCGCTGACAGTGGCTACATTTACATGCAAAACATAACAGGATTATCTGCCTAACCTGACTATAAAGAAAAGGAGAAGGAAGAGATACATGTAGAAGAATAGCATTCATTTTTGAGACTTCCCATACAGTAAGCTCCTTATACATTTATTCAGCGTTCTCGCTCTTCGCCATTACTCTTTAGTTGCTTTTAACACATCTGAATGTGATTAATGGGTGTAGGATGGACTTAAGAAAAAACATAAGCACAGAGATGAATGTTTGGCTCTCTTAGAGATGGGGTGGAGAAATAAATCTGGTTTTATTCCAACATGTAATTTCCATTTGTGTGTATTGGCTTTTGGAGCACAACATGCTGCCAGACATTCATCTGTCTTTACATCAGCACGGCAGATGATTCAGGCAAATTATTTCCTGAGTGAAGGTTTTTAAGATGACTCATAACTTTAAAAGTAATCCATAATGTGCCTTCCACTCACACCAGAAACCTCCTTTGTCAAACATTCGGGTTTTTAGAAGGGAAATGAGTTATTACTCTTCCAATACTAAATGTATTTTCACACTTGGCTCTCGGAGAGGGTCGACTTTAAATGCAGTTGTCGAACTTTTCCGGCGGTTTCAACTTTTAAAATGAGAAAAGAAAACTTTACTGAATGAGCAACTGATATATATTGAAAGAAGACAGGGTGACAATTGATTGTTTCTTTGAAACCACAGGAAAGCTGCTACCACATTTCATGTTCATGCCTTCTTTATTTAAAAAAGAAAGAATATTGCACCCGAAAATCCACTTAAGATGGACTGAAGCGAGCTGATATCACCTCCTCGATCCAGAATAAAGAAAGAGTGACGCATTTAACTGTAAAAATATCACTCCAAACACTCTGTTAATGTTTGTGAAAGTGGTTTAGAGAGGTTTTGATTCAACTTCATGGTCATTTTGTAGTGCTGTTGAATTACTGTGCCTGTGTATAAAATCTACCATCAATAAAAATAAATAGGGAGGACAAAATACTGGCTGCATTAGTTTAAGTTTACCAAAGGGATGTCACAGGTTAACCACCAAAAGAGACTTTTATTTTATTTTTCTATCCTTCCTATTTTTTAAAGATTATGCAAACAGAATATGAACAACAACATTGCAATGAATAATCACAGTCTACACCAATAAAAGACACACATAACAGATGTACAAGCTACATAACAGCAGTGTTTAACTAAAGACAACAAAACAGAAAGAATAAATAAGTAAATAAAATTCAAAAGGGAAAGAAGAAAAAGGAAAAAGAAGGTAAACAAGACAAAAACAGACAAAACATAGACAATCATTGGGGTATGAGTAAGTCAGTGAAGACTATAACAATATCATTGTTTATCAGAAAGCACCAAACGCAAGACAACCACAGGCAAACGGGAACAAACTGGAAACACAACGATTCCTTTTGTAAGACAACAGCAAATACTGCTAAGCAGCATGGTAGAGGGCGACGGATTCGTAGACCTAACTTGTTTGGTACCTCAAACCAGAGCATGAGAGTATGTTATGTCATCGAGAGATACTAAAGAATTAAAAAAACTTTGAGGAGATGATTGAGCTAAAAGTCAAGCGAGACAGGACAGAAGAGTTAGCTCTGACAACCGACAGCAGGACAGCTCTCACAAACAAAAGCTACCACACAACTACTTGTCACTTGAACTTGTAAACTTTAAAAAAATATTTCTTTCAAACTCCGGAGTGCTCCTCACTCAGCGCCTGAGCAAAGCTAGACATACCGACTAAAATGAAAAGTGCCTCTTGTGTTTTGCGTCATTTTGCCTTGAAAAATAACCAATTATAAATATCTGCTAATCGCTGTCAGGCTATCGAAAACAAGATTATCCATCCATTTTCCTCCGCTTATCCGGGGCCGGATCGCAGGGGCAGCAGGCTAAGCAGGGCATTCCAGATGTCCCTCCCCCCAGCCACAACGAAAACAAAATTAATGGAAACTAATATCACTTTAGCAACCAAGTGCAGTTTTTTTTGCTCATCTTAGTTTGAAAAATAATATAACACAAAGAAAAACATAGAAATAAGAAATCAAAAAGATATGGCAATAAGAGTTGTGTTTGTGCAAAGAGTTTTCAGTGGAAATATCTTTGCTAGGAGTGCACAAATAGGAGAATACGGAGCCTCTCTTTCACTTTCTAAATGTTGTTTTAAGGACATGGTCTCAGATGTATGGTCGCCCATGAAGTTTGAATAAAATAAGTAACCATTAAGTGATTGTGACAGTGTGAATTATTCTTGACAGATAAAGTGTGTGTCTTCTCAAAACTTTATTAATCAATTTGTTCCAAACATATCGTAATGAAAATTAAATTACAATTAACAGAGGATTGTGTCTGAAAAGAGAGTTATTCCAACCTTAAGGGCAACCATGTATATGCAAGCTCTGTATCTACACTCAAAGCCCTTAACGCACAAGCAGGAACCCCCTTAAATATAAAGGAATGTATATCGAGCATTAACTCAGTGTCATGGCGGCTGAAAGAACCGCGCCGCATGTGTTTTGTGGAGTGTGGAGCCGTTTTCTCTCCAGCAGAGCAGCATGGTGTGACTCAACTAAAAACGATAGCTTCCTTTATTCTGCGGCTCTATATCCATTTAAAGGTCAGCGCTGTCAAGACGGTTTGTAAATGGTCAATGGCAGGAATCTGTGTGACAAAGTTCACCCAAGTTAAAATCAATAGATCCCTGGCCGCCTGTGTGACGAAGCCCCTGGAGCAATTTCCATCGAGTGTATAATTGTTCCACTTGTTATGTTGCGTAGCACTTCTCCCCTTAAACCGTAACCTCTCGTCTGAGTGCATTTTCTATCTTACACAAACATTCAGAGCCATTCATTTCTCTTCTAAAGTGAAAAGCATTACTGCAGCAGACCACACTCCACTTTAATTCCTCCGTATCAAGACTGATTTCTCCATCACCAAAACCAAACACACACTCATAAAGTATTAAAGCAGACGACTACATGGCTTTTATGCAGAAAAGAGTTCTTACTTGTTCCCAGCGTGGAGCTGCTCGTGTGGATGTCGCTCCAGTTCTGCACAAAGTCCGGTCCGTTCTGGTTTGAGGGCTCAACTGCAACTGTGGTGGACCGGAACATGGGACCTGAACCTGGAGCACTGAGGAGAGGAGAGAGGGGAAGAAGTTAAAAGATGAGGAAAGAGGGGAGGTCAAGAGGAAAGCGGGATGGATGGAAGGAAGCAAACAGAAAGGAATGAAGGAGACAAGTGATGAGGAGAATAAGAGGGGAGGAAAGGATGAGTGGGAAGGAGTGAAAGAGGTGAGAAAAGAGGGGGATGAAAAGGGAAGGAAAGGAATAAAGAATAAAGTGGAGATGGGATGATGAAAGAAGGAGAGTGAAGGAAGCAGAAGAGGTGAAGAATGAGGGAAGCAGATGGAAGTGTAAAAAGAAGAGGAGACGACGGAAAGAAAGGACAGGACAGAGGATAGGAGGAAACAAAAATGGGAGAGGAGAAAAGGAATTAGGTGTATCAATGAAAGAACCAAAATAAGAGGAGATGAGGACAGTGGGGATGAAAGGAATCAAAAAAGGAAAAGAGGAGGTAAAGGGCGATAAGGACGGTCATGGGGAGAAAGAGAAGAGGAAAGAAGAAAAGGAGGAAAGGATACGTAGGAAGTGATGAAGGAAGATAGAAGAGGAGGAGATAAGAGGATGAACAGAAACAAATGAAAAAGGGAGGAAAATGGGAAAGGAAATCAATGAAAAGAAGAGAGGTCAAAGGAAAAAAATGAAAATACAGTATAAAAAAGAAGGGAAAGAAAATAAATGAAAAAGAGGAAAGAGGACAGAAAGACAAGAGAAAAGAAGGAGCATAGTGATGAGGAGAGGAAAGCAGGAAAGGATGAAGGAAGAATGAGGAAGAGGAGAGGATGAACAGAAACAGATGAAAACAGGAGGAATGTAGGAAAGGACGGGTGGATGAAAGGAAAGGAGGAAAGAGAAGACAAGAGGAGGAAAGGAATTAAATGAAACAAGGAGAGGAGAGGAAAAGAAGTCAAGAGAAGACAAGTTATGAAGAGAATGAGAGAAGAGGAAAAGAGAAGTGGAAAGTGGTGAATGAATAAAGAAGAGGAGATGAGAGGATGAAAGTAAATAAATGAAAAGGATGGGAGAGGAAAGGAAAGGAAGACAGCAAGGGGAAACAAGGAGGCAAGTGATGAGGAGAATGAGGATGGACATACACAAATGAAAGGGAGGAGTGTGGGAAAGGAGAGGAGGATGAAAGGAATGGAGGAAAAAGAAGACAAGAGGAAAGGAAGAGTGTAAAGTGGTGAAGGAAGGAAGAGGAGAGAATGAAAGGAAAGGAAACAAATGAAAAGGAAAGGAAAGGAAGACAAGTAGAGGAAACAAGGAGACAAGTGATGAGGAGAATAAGACAAGAGGAAAAGATGAATGGAAATGGATGAAGAAAGGAAGAAGAGATGAGAGGATGAACAAAAGGAAATGTGTAAAAAAGGAGAGGAGAGAACAGAGGGAAGGAGGGAAGAGCCGAGGTGCAAAGGGGGAAAAAAGGAGAGGAGAGGAAGACAACGAGAGGAAACAAGAAGACAGGTTGTGAGGAGGACGGGAGGCGAGCGGAGCTGAAACCCAGCTGAAAATCAATTTGGCCTCGCTCTTCCTCTGTCTGCCTTTGTGCCAGGAGCCAAACTGCATTGTTGCAGATCTGAAAATGGCAGCGACAGCCGATAGTGATACACGGCGTTCTGAGCAGCGAGTGGGTTCAGCCGCACAACGTGATCGGTCAGAAACACTCGATGGCGACGCTGATTATCCCCATTAAGCACAGCAAGATGCATTTTGTTGGTTTCTGTGCCAACGCTCTCTGTAACCAGGGAGTTTGTGGTTTCTCTCTCTCTCTCTTTTTGTTCATCTGTTTTATTTTTATACTTGTGTGAAACAAACATGTCAGCGAGAACATAAAGTGATTTTAAATATACATCGGCCTACATTTGGCTCAGCAGCCGGTCAGCGAGCGGATTAAAATTCCAACTTTCATGCATGAATTTAGAAGTCGGCGATGTTTGATCGTGTCTTCAGGGACTATTTTCTGGCGGAGATCTACGTTCTTTTCTTCATTGCGTGGGCGTCTTCAGGTTGTGACTCGCAGCTCCGAGCATCAGATTTTGCATTCATGAGCGATCGGATGTATATTTTCAGCAACCAAATTCTCTGTTTGGTATTTCGCCAGATGAACTCTCATCATATCATGTTGTTTTTCAGCGAGAAGCAGCTAAATCTGTTTCCAGACCTCTGGGTTTGTTCATTATTTCTCTTACAGGTGTTTCTCTCTCTAACAGCATATGAGTGCAACATGGTTCGGCAGCCCACTTGAAAAAAATCCCAGATGTTAAAGCTTCCCACCAACACATGAACACACTCTTCAGTAACAATAACACACAGCTGTAATGGATTATGATGCTCCAAGTGAACACAAACAGCTTAATGAAGTAGTATTTTATACTTTGAAAAATCAATAGACCTTTTGACATGTCACTTGAGAAGAAGAACAGGTTAAATCGTCCAATTAAACATGGCTGAGTTCCAATTCGCTGCATGAATTTCAGGATTCCAGGTGCATAAAAATCTGTAGATTTATTCAAGTCATATTTAGAGACTGCTCTCCCCTCAAAAAAGGCAATATAGGGCGTTTGTACAGGCAGCAAAATACAACTCATATTTACATTTTAGACTGTCCTCAGTGCCATCTTGCTGACGTAGCAGATTGACGTAGTTTAAATAGCGGATGTCGAACTCGGGATGGGAGACGGTCCACAAACGGTGTACTTTCACCAGGAGATCGAGGTTTGTGTTCCTCGTAAAAATAAAAGTAAACAATTTTTTATGTATCTTAAATTTTTTATGTAACTTTTGTGCCTCAAGTCACCCTCGTAAGTACTTAATTTCCAGCATCTACGTACATTTATTTAGTGTTTAAAATGTCTTTTATAACGTCTAACCAGGAAGTTTAAACCTAGGTGAGTGGTTTTGTAGCATAAATTCGTCTTGCCGCTTTGCACTTTACAACATCAGAAAAATCAGGCCTAACCTTAGTCAACATGGTATTCAACTCTTGACACAAGCTGTCATCATCTCAAAACTTGACTACTGTAACGCCCTCTTGACGGCCTGCCAGACTGCACAGTGAAACCCCTTCAGATCATCCAGAACACGGTGGTGAGCCTGGTCTACAACCAGCCAAAAAGTTCACATGTCACACTGTTGCTCATCGAGCTCCATTGGCTACCTGTTGCATCCCGCATCAAATTCAAATCTCTAAACTCGCACCCAGCTACTTGAACGCCCTGATTCAGGCATACGCTACCTCACGACCATTGCGCTCTTCCAATGAACGGCGCCTGGCTCTGCCATCCATTGTTCAAGGCAATCCAAACTCTTTGTGTTTCTTGTTCCCCGTTGGTGGAACAACTACCAGTTCCTACCAGAGCAGGGGCGTCCCTCTCTACGTTTAAAAACCTCCTGAAGACCCAGCTCTTCAGAGAGCATCTTCTCTCCTAGCACCACACCGCAACTCTACTCCTTAAAGAATCGTCACTAGCACTTATTGCTGCACTAACGCCTCCTATGGTACTATACCTTGATTGTTTGCCTTTTTTCCTGTAAGTCACTTTGGATAAAAGCGTCTGCTAAATGACTAAATGTAAATGTAAATGTACGTGTCTGTAAACCAATCTGTGTGATTAATAAATCAGAATTGTTGCTTTTTAAATAACCCTGCAAATCGTTATTGTGTGGACATGTGTTTTAAATCACAATGTTGGGCTCAGCTGAGGACTGTCAGTTATCGGCCTAACAAAGAAAGAAATTAGCATTCTTTTTGTAAGATTTATAAAGCTGCATGTACACCTGATTCAGTTTTATAAATCTCAATCATTCCTCACCCACACTGCAGGAAATGGAAACATTTTGATTGAGTTATCAGTGAACTGATGTTGGTTGAGGATTGTGTGATATTCTGTGATTTAAGTTGTGAGGCTGTAAAAGTAGTCACCTGAGCATCAACAGAGAGATAAAGGGCCTGACTGGTTGTATCCACCTTGTCATGAGTTTATCAATGTTGGTTTCCTTGTCACTTTATGACATTTATGCAGGACACTTTGAAATCAATTCAGAGAACAACCAGGCTGTGGTCTTGTCCCCATGCTTTGTAGCATTTTTTTAAGGATTAGGATCAGGGAAAGGTAGATTGAACCCAGAGACTCTGTAACTGCACATTTCTTGAAGTATTGTAATAAAATTAAGTTAAACTGAGAACTTGGATGTCTCCTGCTCATCATTCCCCACACTGCAAAAAAAACAACTTGTATTTTTTGGGCCTGAAACAATGATTTAAGTTGGTAAAACTTGGAAATATAAATTATTGACATTTATATGTAAGTTAGCACAACAAAGCAAGCCAGTTGTATGTTAAAAAACAAGTTGGAGGGATGTTGTTACTTATATCTTTACGTTGGGGTTCACAACAAGGGACAATAGTTCTGCTAACTCTTATTTCTTTGTTGTGAAATGTGGGAAAGACAACTTTCCGAGTTGGCAATGCACTTGAAGTCTCATTGTGGCTGTGCTGCCTGAGCTGGAGTCCACACAGGTAAGCAACCCTTAATTAAATTAATTAAAATGATACGGGAATTTTATTCTGAGTTGTGTTGTGCAGTGTTGTACATCTTTTGTTGGAGAAGGCAACCTACACATTTTCAACATTTAAACACAAACAGGTTTTCGGTCATTAGCGAAAGCTAGCGGCTAACTGATGCTAGCTGCGCTGCTTGTTACAGCTACAAGAGTAGCCATTAGCGTATCAAAGCTAACTCAAAATTGTGGTCGCAACATTAGCTGACGTTTCATAGCAGCGTTATTACAATATAAAATTATAAGTTAATACAACTTACAGTTGAGTTGATCAAACTTAAAAACAAAACTTAAAATGTTTAGTTTAATTGTCCAACTTCAAATTTTATCGAAGTTTGTTGCCTTGAAGTTTTGAGTTCACCCAACTTTTCTTTTGTTTTTGCAGTGCATCAAAGAACACTTGATATTGCTCAAACATGTTTGTCTTATTCACAAAAAAATATGGTTTCTATAAATAAATGCATCTTTGCGCAAAGAAGGAAATACAACCAAAAAGTGTAACTTCAGTCCTGGCTCTCCCTTAGAAATGAGTAATAGAGCCAGAAATCATAAGTTCTGATGTTTATGCACGCCTGCACACCCCGACATAAGACAGAACCACCTCAACATCTGGACACATCACTCATTCACCTTGTTACTTTTGTTATTTTAAAGAAAATACTTAAGCAGATTTTTAAACAACTCCTTTTATATCAACACCTGCTAGAGAACAGTGCTCTGTACGGTCCTTTGTTTTACTGTGTGGAGGTGCACGTCACTCACCACTCTCCGGTCCTCGTCTCTTCATGCTGGTGGAGCCTCCTCAGCGCTCTCTCCTCTCTCTTCTCCTCCCTGCGTCGCCTCTGCCTCCTGCAGGCCAGCGCTCTGTAAAACTCCCTCTGTTTCAGCTCCTTGAGGCGCTGGAGGACAAGCACATGGAGTATGATAATTATTCATTTTAGCAGTTGTAGAAATATTAGATGTAGCAGAAGTTACATTGGTAAACTTTTAGGAGCAGGAATTAAGGGGTCAGTTGATCACGCAGCATTTAGTTTCTGTGCATGTGTCTGTCCGCTCTGCAATTCTTTATCTGCTCTGTGTGTAAGAATAACATTGTGTGTGTGTGTGTGTGTGTGTGTGTGTGTGTGTGTGTGTGTGTGTGTGTGTGTGTGTCTGCATAGGTCAGCTCTGTTTGTGTGTGTTTTTATGTGTGCTTACTAAGTCAGCCAGTGTCAGCTTTAGTACAGTCCAGACCAGCTTAATTCACTTACTGAGCTCTGTCTGCAAGCTGTCTGCAAGCCGGAGATACTGATACTGTGTGTGTGTGTGTGTGTGTGTGTGTGTGTGTCACAAATAATAATAATAATATACCGGTGGGTTCATATCACAGACAGACAGATGACAACAGACAGACAGACAGACAGCGAGGCGAGCAGAGAAACAGACAAATAGATAAACAGACCAGAATAGACAGAGAGATAAAACACAGAGGCAGACAGACAGACAGACGGACAGAGACAGACAGACAGATACAAACACAGAGGGACAAAGAGACAGGCAGGAAGACACATGAAGTGTTTTTTTTATAGCTTGCAGTGAGGCTTCAGCAGTTCTTAGAAGGTGTACGTACAGTGTGAGGGTGGACAGGGAGAAAAACAAGAAAACCTCACAATCCAAAAGCAACACAAATCTTAAAAATAACCACGGAGTTAAATCACGCTTGTCTGACAGTCAAAGTAGAAGAAAAATCCTCTTTAAGTGTTGAAATGTAGATTTTTATTTCTCATTTAGAGGATGTTTAAAATAAATATGTTAATTTAAAATAAATATGTTGATTACAAACAGAATATGTACATTTTTATCTCTTATTTTACATCAAAACTTCTTGAAAACTCAAAATATCAGCTGTGGAAAGTTTTGGATTTTGTTGTATTGTGATATAAGAGTACATGAGTTTTGGTTCAAACCTGATCCCAAAAAACTTGTAACATGCTTTGAAAATGTGTAAATCTTTTGCAGCCTAAATGCCGTTAAATTCAGTAGAAAGAAAAGATATCTTAATGTATTCTGTTTTTATTTATGTGTTTGGGGAATCTAGGCTGCAAAGTACCAAAACATCACCATACTTTATAATATAAACATGCTTTTTTGTTTTGTGTTTATTAAAATAATCTATCATTTACATTACTATGACTTTAATGAGTAAATACCTGATTACAGACTAACTAAATAAACTATTTATCTCAAACTTTCTTCACCTTAAAGTTTGTATACTTGCACATATCAATTTAGTTTGTAGAAGAAATTAAACAATATACAGTCAGAGTCAAGTGATAATTTTAACATTATCATATTATTCGTGGTAAACCTAATCATTATATATGATTGATTGCAACCATATGGAAGATAGTTTTGTGAAAAGTTTTTCATTCAATTTGACAAATTATCGGAATGATGCTGCATTCAGATAGTATCAGGCGGACGGTAAACAGCAAACTGGATATCGTTTCAGTGAATGAGAGCAGGACAGTAACGGTGCAGGGCATTTCTGTCCGAAACTGAAATAATTAAGTTTTTGCTGTCCTCCATGACTGAATTTACAACCAGATGTTATGTAAAACATGGCTAATCAGGATTAATAGTGTAGTAGCCTGTTATTTCATTAATAATTACCTAAAATAATAGACAAGAAATCATTTTTTCAGTCCATATTTATATTTATACCATTGTCTCAATGTTTGTTTTTCCCATGCTGTCCCGAAGATTTTATCTGTCTACTCTCTGCCTGACTCGATGTGAATGCTGCATAACGGAAAAATAATTTAATTTTTTTGTAAAAAAAATGTGAAGCTAACTTCGTAAACTCCTCTAACGCCGTGCCCGATCTTGCAAAGTTAACAAAAGTGAAAAATAGTGAATGTATCCGCACTGAGGTTCTGGTTTGCTCCACATTTATTTACTTCTTTCCTGGCCTTTGTTTCATGAAAACCGTGCCAGTAGTTTTTCTTTCTTGCTGACAAACAGACAAACCGAAAACCTCCTTGGCGAAGATGATAATTCCTCAGATATATATCACCGTGTGTACACGTTTCTTTTTATATATCTCAATCGTCACTGAAGTGGGGGATCATGCTCAGGCCTCATTTCCGCCCCCACAGTTCAGCATAAATAGATGCAGAAACATCCTTAATGATGTGTTTATATATCGGTGGCATGGCTGGTCCATGAGACCTGTCAATGAAAAGAAGAAGTGTGGTCTGTCGTTACGCACGGCGGTGACTATTCATAGCACTAACACCACAAATGTATCACATGAACCTGTAAACCATCAGCTCAATTATCATAATGCAACATCAGTAAATTGATTCATTTATAGAGCTGAGTGAAACATTATAAACATGTGGAAATAAATTGAATTTAAATAAAACAAGATAGGTTATAAATGTGCTTTTTGTGTGTTGCATAGACCAGAAAATAAATAACACAAGTAGTGACTACATTTGCATGCACAGAATATTCTCTTTTTTGTCCAAATTCTAAAAAAGACAATATTCCTGCTAAGCTGTTTGCACGCTAATGAAGGTGATGCTACACTAATGTTCCTGTTTACATGCAGCCGCGTATACTCCAAATAATGTAAAATGATCTTCTTTCTGCAAGGTTGATGCCATAACATGTTGTTTATAACTTAAAAATATGGAAAATGGCTGGAGCCTCTTGTGCAGTTTTGCTTTTTGTGTCAGATTAGGTTTTTTTCACAGTTGTCCACCTTTGCTGGACTTGTTTGACCTTACAAACACAGCCTGTCTGTTTCATTCCTTCAGCCACCTTCTTGAAAAGGTCGTCCTTGTGAGATTTTTGCAAACTGCAAATCAAAAAGTGAAGGACAGTCAGACCAGCCACTTCTGTGATCTGCAAGGTAAATTGCTGTTTTTATTAATGGAGTCTGGTGGCTGTGAATAGAGCATAGATAACAGCTGAATGTCCACAGCTGTACATTGCTTTGCTTCTCCACAAGGAGTGAACGACCGAACGTCACCATCCAGAAAGCTACCTGCGGTCAGGTGAGAAAACGTGTTCTGAAGGGCTTTGGAAACAGTATTTTGATGCCAAAAGATACATACTTTGATGAAAATGTGATGTTTAGATTTGAATACGTAAGGGAGACTACAGCAAAACTACAAATTGATATAAAACATCAAAATAAAAATAAAAATAATGGACACATCCTTTAAGCAGAAAATACTACATTTTGGAATATCCAAATGGAATATGCTGTTTACTTGATCAAATTTGGGGGGGAAATGGGACATTAGTGTGCATGTAAGATAAAATTAATAAAAGAATAATAAATAATACATTTTATTAATCCCAAAAATATTCTTGTGCCAAGTGGCTCCAAACAATAAAATACAGTGAAATTAAAATAACACAAGACCAACACAAGATAATCAGTTAAGCGTCTAAGTAGGAATAAAAAATAGTTGCACATAAGAAGTAATATTGCACATGGAGAAAGAGTAAATTTTATCTGTGATATTCGCAATATTTTACTTTTAGTTTCTGTCTCTAAATGTATATTTCCTGTGACCTACCATTATCTCTAAAAGTGTGTGTATACCCTTTACCTGAAAACGTCACTGTAGCATCACACACGATTGTGCACACACACAGGCTACTGAAAGAATCAGAAGAAAACTTTCATCACAGGAAGAGTTGAAATCTGTTTTTGATCATGTCGTAATGTGCGGTGTCTTCATTTTTATACTTTTGCATATAAAGTTTGTATACTTGCCTATTCTTTATTCAGTTTGAAGTTGAACGGGTTAAATCTGTAGGAGGAGTTCTCTAAAGTACGGATCCTGGAAATGCCTGAAAACATTGACATTCAAGTCAAGATGGCTGACTTCCTGTTGGTTTAGGCACATGGGTCCAAGATACATTTTGGTGTATCTCTGCATGTTACATCTACATACCAAAGTTACACAACTTCTAAAGTATGTTAAAGCCTCCAAAAAGCCAAATCATTTTTGTTTAATAATATAAATAACGCCTCGTGTTAGAATTATCTGTAATTCTGTCTCTGTTGTCTGTCTCTGTGGATGGGGGTCACTATCTGATTGTCGCAGGTCACTGTGTATGTAACCTCTCTAGGTGCATTTATAGATTAATCATGCAAGATGCTTCTCTACAATGATCATTTGCTAATATTGTTTTTAAACTATGATTAAACTAAATACATTTACTCAATACATGTATTCAATCTGCTTAAACTTCCTGTCCTACTTAGAGTAACATTCTATAATCACAAAAAGATATATTTTATGTTTTATGTTTTGTTTCTTGCAAAATCTGTGTCTCCAGTGATATCTCTGCAGGTCATATCAAGGCAGGAGTTTGTGTTTTGAAAGTTTGTTCCAGGTCAGGTCACGGACATGATGTGCTGAGCAGAAAGATAACTGTCTTCTCTACTTGATGACATGACGTCTCCACATATTGAATAAACTGACAAATCAACGGATTGAAAGGAGGCGACTTCTGGAGAGTTCAACCTACATTCTTACAAAACTTTTGTTAGGCTATAAAACTGGGTTTTAGGGAAATTAGACTGCGTCAAGCCTTCATGAACTGATCAGCCTTTGTGTAATCAGGGAAACGTAGATTGAACCCAGAGACTCTGTAACTGCACATTTCTTGATGTATTGTAATAAAATGAAGTAAAACTGAGAACTTGAACGTGTCCTGCTCATCATTCCCCATCAAACGATCGGCGCAGAGAAATAGGTGAGGATTTTGTGTTGGAGTCAGATCATTTAATTTTAAAGGTTTCCTCAATGTATTTCTCAACACTTGCCGACCCTTACAGTCGCTGCTCGGGCCCTAATATATAAAAAGTCCTGTGAGACAGAACTCTTTTTTGCCACTTAGTTTTATTCTCGATCACAGTGTTCTTATTAATGGTCCGTTTTTTTGGGACCAGCATGTGCGTGCATTGTCAACATTTCTATACAAATAATTGGTGTACACCTGCAGGTAAACCAGTCTATACCAGTAGGTCCCTACTCGCCTATTGTTATGGGTTGATAAGTGCTGATAAAGGCCCATTAAATAGAAGAATAACGACAGAAATGGCTGGCTTTGTCTTTGAAATGAAAGGGCAAAGGGCTTTGCATAAAAGGAAAAAAACCTTCCCTACTCAGTTCATCAGATGTGTGTGTAAACAGTCTTCTTTAATCTCAGAGTCTTTGTTTCCTTCAGATCCAGAGAGCTGATCACAGAACTAACACAACAGATACTGTGTCACCTTCCTGCCACTCACTGTATAAATTATATATTCAATTAGAAAAACATACAGCCTCTTTAGGCAGAATAATGCAGGATAAACTGGATGGGATTTTTTTTTCAAAGTCTGCATCTGTCACAGCAGCACATCAAGTGCCTGTGACGTAGCCTCTCTGCAAACCGCTTCATTTCCAAAGAGGAGATGGAACCGTGACTGACCGTGAACCAAAAGACGGGCAGCTTAGCTCTGGTGTGTGTGCAGGCCGGAGAATATTACTGCGAGAAAATCCATTTCCTGCAAGAGTTGCAGTCTCGAACAATATGCCCTAAATGCTCTGCATCCTCAAGTAAACCTAATAACTCTGACACACGGCTAACTGTGAAAAATATTATGCCTCTTTCGTCGTCGCTTGCAAGTGAACAAATGATAATTGCAGCAAATACATTCCTCCCAGCACCTATAATTTTGTAAACAGCCAAACAGCTGCAAGTTCTCAGAGGCTCCTTCCTCCACATGTGGCTGCAGAGGAAAACTGTTTTTACATTACACTGAAAAAATATGAGAGAAAGTGAAGAAATATCACCAAAGCATGACAGGTCCTTCTATTTTTTAGGTAAGCAAGATGCATTATTGATAACCTGTGTGTTATTATATAATCAGTGAAGATGTGCTATTGATTTGAACCCAGAAGGATGCCCTAGATAACTGTCATTAATGTTTTCTGTAATGCAGAAAAGCAGCTTAATGACATTTTTTCTGAAGAGATAAATGAGTTGTATAGATTTAGTTATTTCAGGATTTAATTAAATCTAAAAGTTTTAAAAACAGTAGGACAATGAATAAGAAAAGAAATTTTTTTTCGAACAAATCATCATTGAAAATGAATTAAATCTGACTTAACAAGGAAAAAAAATTATAGTGGCTTGTAAATCTAATATTGATCTAGACGTACGAACATAGATAGCATCTTCTCTGTAACGTAACTAGAAAGAACTGGTTATGAAAGAGTCTCAGCGTATTAATAATGCTTTGACTTTGACTATATGATAACCCTTACTGCATTACTTTGATCTTGAGGAAAACTGAAAAATGTGATACTTCTCAGACAAGTTCTGCAGTAATAAGGAGCGTCTTTATTTTCCATGTGGATTTATCAACATTAATAATACCGTCAGAAAGTGTAAGTGACACGGATTCCAAAAACTGACATGTGACATAAAATCAATGAGTAGAAGTTTGCAATCCTGCTGGTCATAAGAGCAAAAACTGGCATAAAAGTATGCCAAATTAGCTATTAGCAGTTCATGTTTGCAGTGCACACATAAATGTGCAGATAACATTTACTGCATTACTGTCATCATAAAGAAAAATGAAAAATGTGATAATTCTCAGGCAAGTTCTGCTGTAATACAAAGCAGCTTTATTTTCCAAGTAGATTTTTATTGACATTAATAATACCCTCAGAAAGTGTAAGTGACACGGATTCCAAAAACTGACATGTGACATAAAATCAATGAGTAGAAGCTTGCAATCCTGCTGGTCATAAGAGCCGATATTGTTTTGTGTTTGTGTGATTTTGTCGACCACAGTGTGTGGAACAGAAACCAGAGCAGGGAGCCCAGGATGTAACAAATCCATGACCTTGGTCAGGAGGGTTTAAGGTGCTGTGTGGTGGGATAAAGCAGCCTCCGGGTGACTCGTTAAGGCGGCGTGACTCACCTGCTTGTGGTGGTGGTCGTAGGAGTTGATGTGGTTGTCGTACTGTTGGTGCCTCACGTACTGCTTATCGCACAGCTCGCAGTAGAAACTGGAGTCCCCTTCCTCCTACATACAGAGAGAGAGAGAACAGAAAGAGGAGAAGTTAAATAGGAAATCTCACTTATTGTATTGAGTGTCTTTGTGGTGAGAATCATTGTACCATTAACAAGATATATTGCTCTTCATTTTCAACCTGAATTCTTTAAAGATTTGTTTTATCGCACATCTCATGTCCTCCAGCATCCAAAACTTTTTATTCTCTGCTACAAAAAGGTGCCGGAGAAAAAGATGAGAGAACACAAGCTGTACCGAATCTCATTGATTAAATATAAAAGGAAAACAAAGAGATGAAACTACAGAGAGGTTGCTCGGCCAATTGTACTTTTTTTTAATCCATTTTTCTGAAAACAGTGAGCTCTGAGGAATAAAGGTGAACACTGCTTAATTTCCTTGCTGTCCCCTAACAGCCACAGGACAACAATGATTATTTTCATGGCATTATTAAATGTAAGACAAAAGAATATCTAGAACTTATGACCCGTCAGAGAGAATCGGACACCTTTCATGCCATGTTTGCATATTTTCTTGGACGGTAATGCTAATTTAACATCTGCCTCATTATGTTTGATAACTGCAAGATTCCTGACATATCCATATGTTTGCCTTTTTTGACCTTTGGAGAGTTTAAAGGTTACATGACGTATTATAGTGTCATTGTGTATCTTTCTCTACTCTTTATTGCTATTTTCTGACTGGTGACACAAATGTTCTGAGTTCGTTCAAAGACCAACATGTTGTAATCAAATAAATAATTTCACCAGTAAGCCAGACAGTGTGCAGGAGTTCCTTTTAGGATTACCCCTTCTTCTGATGCACCAGTCACATCTTTTCCCCCCTGCAGAATTACTGTATAAATGATTTGTCTAATTTCAGACCTTGACTGTCTTTATCCCTATCAGCTGCAATAACAAGCTAATTTAAAAACGTTCAACAAGTCTGTGAAAACAGCGTATTTGATCGTTTTCAGACTATTGATTGGGTCTTTGCCCATACTTATCCCATAAGTCAGAGTCTGCTGTACCTCCTCGTAGGAGCAGCAGCTCATTGAATGGGCCTATATTGTTGGCGGCTCCCAACAGTGACCGTTAATTATGTATGACGCAAAAGAGGCAAGGGAACATAATAAAGCATTGGCTTTCACCATAGGCTTTCACCCAGGAATCCAGGCTTTGGTCCCAATCTAACTAACTCTGTTACTTCCACTATTAACATCCTTGTAACTACTTTTTTTGAAACATAACTGTAAAGTAAAATGTAACAAAACAGCAAGCAGCAAGCCAATGAATGAGCTGATAAAAGCCAAGAAGGTAGATTAAGCCCAATACATATTTTAGGTTCACATTGGTCACAGATCCCAATCTCCTGAGTTAGAAGTCTTGTGTTGTAGGAGCCATCCACCCGAGTGTTCCTCCTCACACGGACCTTTGTGCTCTTTATACTGCCATAATTATAACCAAACAGTCAAATGACATTTAATAGGCTGATAACAGCCCCTTGGACCTATTAATCGGGGAAGCTTCTAACCCATATCTTTGAGGCTGATAAGGCCAATTTAATCTAACATTTAAGCTGGGTGCCCCTTTTTAAGCATTTATAACCAAACCCCATTGAAAAAACATTAATTTTAAGACGAGGGAACCGGAAGTGCACATGC
>NC_081536.1:25160187-25230187 GCF_030273125.1 Centropristis striata | reverse complement strand
TCTGTCTGTCACAATTTTAATGAAACAATTGTTGCTTTTATATGGAGCAGAAACCTTAAGAATCCATCAGCCATCAAAGTCATATTTCTGTCCACTTGATCTGATCTTGAAGTTCAATCCTCTCTTTCCTTAAAGCTCTGGTTTAATCTACAACAACAACTCCAGAGAAAAGACTCTGTGTCTCTTTAGCATGTAGATGCTCCACTTTTCTTCAGCAGCCACTTGTTTACTCCGAGTCTCTGCCGTTTGATGCAGGCAGTTAGCGAACACTTGGCTTGTCTGATTTTGTTTACTGCTGCAGCTCAGCTTGAAGACCGAGACATTGATCTAAAAGAGGCTAAAATGTGCTCAGAGCTGCAGAGCGGGGGAGCTAAGTCTCGTTGATTAACATCCAATTAGCTGATCTGTGTGTTTTCATTTTGACTTTTACTTGTGAATAAAATGTGATGAAAGGAGAGGAGGGGGAAAAAGGCATCAAATAATCTACATTTTAGCAAGTCTCTCTCTGTGCTCGGTATCTTGAAATGTATTACTTTAGCTGAAACAAAGCTGTCGGCTGTAACTAATTTGATTTTGGATGTCTTATAACTGGCTTGATAAGTCTGAAGTGTGAAGACTTGTGAAGTGAAGCTCCTCTGCAGATTTTTTTTTCTCTCCAGCCTCTCACGCTCGCCGAGCAGCTCCTGTAAATGACTTTCTTACTGACATATCTCTTTTTCTCCGTCTCCCTCAGGGTTATATTCTTTCTCCGAGCCTGTACTTTCTTAACACTAATGACTAACCGCAGCCAGTATGTAGATAGACGTTTTCTATCAAGTTTTGGGGGTCACGTCAGGTCATTTTTAATCTTTTGCAAAAGAGAGAAAATAGACACGGTTTTTATGTTGATCACTCTGTGCCCCCATGGTGTTGCACATTCATCCCAATGTTGCTTTAAAGATTAAAGACAAGGTCACAACCTTTTCTGACACCTACTGTGATAAAAGCAAAGAGAATTGAACTGCTGTAACTGCACATATCTGTTATTGATCGCAAACTGTGTGTTATGAAATTCAAAAATCAGACAAATGGTAGGAAGTCTCTGCAGCATGTGTTCCTCCTCCAGTGGACTAACTCTTTAAATGTTGTGCCATTATTAGAGTTTTACTGCATTATTTTAGCATTATTTTAACAACAGCTTGGCTCAACAGCCTTTAGCATTGAAAACTGGATCTGTGAGCCTTGGTGAAAAGTAGCCAGGAAGGTTACTGGCGTGCTGCAGTAAAAAATGACTCAACCTTTGAGAAGCATATGGCGAGGAAAGCTGCCCCTGTCTCCAAGGGTGGTGTGAGCCCTCTGGGTGCCAAATTTAAGAGTAAAAACATAAAGGATTACTTCACCCGACCTGCAGTGTAAATGCTTCATTTGCAGGCAGAACAATATCGCAAAAATGACACATTTACCCACTGATAATCAACTTTTTATAGGACTACACGGGACTATTGACTCTGGAGCTGTTGCTTTTTTTGTCAGTATATTAAATTCTGTAGTAAGTTTTATTGTTTTGTTTAATTGGTTTTATTATTGTATGTTTTTCATCATAAATCCAGGCGAAAAAACAAACAAAAAAACATCCCTTCTGGGACAATAAGGGTTTAAATTAAAAGGGAAATTAAATGCGTGCACACATGCATATACAGTATAAACATGCTCTGTGTGTGTGTGTGTGTGTGTGTGTGTGTGTGTGTGTGTCCTCTATACAATCAGAATAAATGCTTTTCTTATAATTGAAAGGAAAATAGTGATTGACCTTTCGAGCGCCTTCATTTTAGCAAATGCAGCACTCAACTCTGATAGAAGGAACTATTATATTATATTATGTTATATAACATTATATTTTATTGTATTATAATATGTTAGATTATATTAGTGGACTGTTCTGGTCTTCTGAAAGGGAAATAAGAGTTTATTAATTTGTTGTGAAGACATCCAGACTTCCACATTAAAGCGAACAGAAACCAACTGTTGTCTTAAATGTACAGCAGCTCCAGATATAAAAAGAAGGCAAAGAACATTACATTTTCTCTTAAATTTATGAGTACTTTGCAGGGTCTGCTGGTTTGGCAAATGCATTTTCTGTCGTTCATTTCCAGGAAATTATATGTAGGTCAAGAACAGACTGACCCTTCCTGCTCTCAGATGAGTTGCATGGAATAAATGGAACTGGATGAAAAAGTAAAGTATGTTGTGTTTAATAAAGTTGAAGTTAAAAAAGTTGTACCGTTATTGACAGGAAAATGTTTGGTAATCCGTTCATAATCCTTCTTAAAATATGGACAAAGAAGCTCAGGATTTATCTTTACAGAAAGGCAAGACTTCCAATTATTTGTGACTTATTCTTGTGCAGTTTTAATGCACTTATTGTAGACAAAAGTATCTGCTTAATGAATGAAATCTGATGTGACAAAAGACAGAAAAATAAGAAAATTAATTGTGGGATTGAAGCTATTCTACTAGTCTCTCTCCCTATTCAGAACCCAATTATGTTCCAAACAAAAAATAATAATATACACATGAACAATTAGCAATCAAACATACATAATTATGTGTTTTTATGTCCATTCCAACCACCAATAGCTAAAATAACAACAAATAGTCTGACGTGACCTTTTTGTTTTCCTCATTTTCCCCAATGTTAACTCAATGTAGAGTATTACTTTAAATCAAGATGCATCTATTTTTTTTGTATAAAAATTAAGTCATGTCCAGAAACCAGTATGTTCAGTGTCCTGGATGCTGATAAAGGAGCATTATAAGCTGATTGTATCATTAGAAAATCAAATCACAACAGTCAGAATAAATCATAAATCAGAATATTTCCATATTAATTTCCTTATTTCCCTTCCAGTGACTTTCAGATCCTGAGCAGAAGCTTCTTCGCTTCTTCGTCTTGTCCTATAATATTTCATGTATAAGTAATTTAACATCTCCTGTTTAATTTAAACATGGTTTAAACACAAATTATTAACCTTAAAATCTGATTTATAGATTAAAATGTGCCTTCTGTTTCCTCCTTGCCTCACTGTCAGCTATATATGCTTAAAAACACTGTGAATGACTTAAAGACATCCAAATGGATAAATCTGGGTATTTTGGTGGAGTAAGAGAAAGGAAATGTGTAGCTTTAATGTATTATTTTGAAGGCACTGATAAAGAAATACAAGGATTTAAAATACTAAATTTAAGGGATCAAGTGAACAGAGTTTACACAAATAACTAGTTTCAAGAAACAGTTCAAAACATACTAATGTGATGGAAGGATGAATGAAAAATTCTCCTCCTAAACTCTCCTTTTCAAGACTAAATACTGTGTTTAAAACCTGGCAACCCGGCTATCCAGTGTTGTGTTTGTAACCATAGTTCCCTTAATGACCAAACATGCAAAAAGAAATTCACCCTCATTATTGCAGGTATTCATTAGAGATACAACATGCATTATTTCCACACTAATAGTGGGAGTGTTTCTGTGTTCCCAGTGTCTTGTGACTCCCAGCTGAATATCCTCTTAATATGTCACATTTAAAGAGTTCATTTCAGTAGTTTTAAGTGTGCATTTAAGTGTATATTTCTTGAGTCAGTGAGTTGAAATCGCCCACCTACAGCTTATCGACCACTAGTGTAACACTTGTTGAAACCTCCCACCTCAAATTTACGGAAAATAATTTTTTCGTTATTTTGCTATTTGAACTGCAAATATAGCTCTTACCTGTCTCTTACAATTCTAAGAGACGCATAAAACTCAGATAAAGTTACATTTTTCTCAGTCACTTTGGTGCATTTCTCACATCACTATTTACATTTGCACAACGGTTAATGCAATTCTCAAAACAATTAGTACAAAATTGATAAACTGCAAAAGCATGTCACTTGCTCAAAACGGATCGCTCATTCCTCAGAAGCAAGTATTCATGTCAATGAAAGTGTCAGTGTCATCAAGATGAAAAGTCCTGACACCATGTTTATGAACAAGATAGTCAAATGTCTCTGTCATGTTTTCATTATGACAGTTTACTCTGTAAATATTTTCCAATGCAAAAAAGTCAGATCTTGGTGACATTACCTGACAATGCTCCAGACAGCACTTTATACTATTTGCACAGCCATTTGAAAACTACATTAAATTTACACATCACTGTATTTAGTGAGGTAACTGAGTACAACACACTGAATATGTATGTTTCATATGTTTACTGCATATGCTCTTTGCAATTCTAATTTGTTCACAGCATTGTGCAAAAGAGAAAATACAACTCACTTTGGGTAGAGCTGTGCAAAACTGTAAACAATATTGCATTACATTATGGAACTGAACATACAACATACATAGTACTGTAAATCATTCATGCACATTCAAACGTTCCTCTCTGTCTGGCCACATAGTTTCATCTACATCACAGCCAATATTATAAAACAGAAGAGACGCAGCAGAACAACTCTGAGAGGGAGAAACTCTGATAAGGGTCTCATGTGTTACATTTAAGTACCTCTCCACTAAAAGAAAAAAGTGTAACTAAGAGATCTGACCTTGACTATGCTCACTTGTATCTTGTGCAAAGTTTGTCACTAGTGAGATGTTTTTATGCCTCTTTTGAAAGGGAAGATATATGTGCACTTCACTACTATATTTGTATAGTGTTTAGGACTCAGAGCAATACAACAAGTTGGAATCAAGTTGGATGTTCCAGGATGAAGGAGCAGAGTAAGAGAAGGACTTTTTACCTGATTCTGTATGATCTGAGGTTATGGAGAGAGTAATGAAGCCTTGGTAACGGAAGACATGACAGCACTGTTAATGGGAAGTTGATAAAGCTCATAGCGACGTCGCTTTTCGACCCTTCGATGTCAGCTCTTCCTATCATTGTAAAGCAGAATTCACCAAGCGTTGGTTTGTTCACCCACTATTAGCGAACGTGAGCTAAGACAGGTTAGTTGTACCCTAGTTATGATGTTTTGTTGCAATAGTAATTTTAGCCTCACTACACTCACCATTCTGATATGTCTGCTCTGCACCAGTTTAGGTTCACAACAGTTTACTGACGTTTCCTCTAACAGAGAAAATAAATCAGGTGTCGACACCAGACACTAAACAGAGCTGCAGAGCTCTGTGGCTGGCTCGCACTGCTCTTTCACCGGTCAACCTATCACACAAGCAGTGGTGGTAGAGGGGGTGGAGACCAGATCCAGAATTTCTCAGTGAAGGTGAAGGAAGAGATGTGCTTTAGCAGAGTTTTTTAACATACTTTAAATGTGAATGACCCCCCTATTAGTAGCTTGGAATATGTAAAGATTCTTGTGAAAATGTGATTAATGTCACCAAAAAGGTGCTTTATAATAATAGTGAATGATTAAAATGTGCTTGTGAAAAGACGGCAAAAGGAAGTCAATAAAAAAGCTCACAGCAAGGAACTTTTAGCAGATTTTCCGTCACTTTATCATAATAATAATAATAATAATAATAATGTTCAGTTTATTACTCAAGATAACTCAGCTAAGTTTGATAAACTGATGGTGAAATATCTCCACAGGAGAGTTTGGCTGCTCTTCAAGTCTTTGCCTCTGGGGAGCGCACTCCTGCTCACTCAGCTGTTGGAATTTGCCGCATTTCAGTTAGCCAAAACAACTTTCCAGTTTGTACGCACTGGGGACCTCCTGGATCACTTCACATTTCATAAAATGTTGTCAGATAGATTCAGAGCATGCTGGTGGAGCCCGAGCTGTGTGCTGAGGGACTGCAACAAAGAGCGGCTGAGGCTGCTGCTGCTCTAAAGGCTGAGCCGGCTGGATGTTTGTGTGCTCCAGCTGCCCACCGCGCTGCATCAAGGTTTCCTCTGGACTTTCTATTTTTGTTGTTGAATTCTGTAGCTGACACCAGCACTGAAAGGTTGTGTGTGCTTATGTATGTGCGAGTGTGTGTGTGTGTGTGTGTGTAACACCAAGGGGCACAAAATGTTCTCAAAAGCCATAAGAATCAACCATTGCAGATAGAAGCAAGAGAGCTTTTATTAGCATCAAAGGTATTAAGTTGATTGGCAGGACGTTCAAGCATCAAGGTGAAAACTGGATCAAAGTTGGTGATTTTAGATTTTTTATTATTTTGTTTGTACCTTCACACAAAATAATAATCCTTTAAATGTTTTCGACCAAAATAAATTAAATCAACTATATTTTATAAACTGCCACAATATACTGAAAACCGCTAAACATACAATAAATGTATAATAAATAAAAAAATTTGATCAAATATATGTTGTAACTAAACTAAACTAAAAATATAATCCACATAGAAAAATAATTAATTAGTTCTGATTATATATATATATATATATATATATATATATATATATATATAATGTTTTTTTAAATATCAAATGTGCATATATGCACAACTACAGCCTATTTAAAACAACAAAAATAATCATTTTATTATTATTATTATTATTATTATTATTATTAATAATAATAATAATAATAATAATCTTGTTTTCCTGATTGTTGGAAGCCAAAGTATTGATTGAAATAAACATCGCGATCTAATATCTTGTAAGACTATGGATGTAGCAATAAGTTTCTCACATCCAAAGCATGCTGGGATTTGTATGCACTGGAGGAGGGTTCCAGGTTATGTAAACATAATTAGCTTGATGACACGACTTTGCATTTCCTGCAAAAGTTGCAGATTTTAAAAACAACTGTGAAAAAATTCTGACCCACAGAATTCGTCCCACAATGAGCTGAAGTTCAGCATCAAAGCTGCAAAAACAGAATAATGTTTAACATTAAAAGGGGGTCAAAAACTGTGTGTCTCTCTCCCTGTTTTTAAAGGATTAAAGGACTTTTAAAGGACAACTTCTCTGGATGCAGAGTCTCAAACACAAGTAGAGATGTTGTGTGTGAACGTGGGCTGCAGCCTAAAGACGTGAGAGATCAAACATATGGCAGGGCGTCTGGCTTAATGCACAATTTTATGCATATTTGGTAAAGTTGTATTGCGTAAAAAGGGGGCGAGGATGAGTAACATTTGTAACGGGGCTGTGCTGCAAACAAATTTGAACCGATGCTCCCGACTACCTTTGACAATAGCACATCTTAAGAACAGCTTATGTAACGCAGATGATGAAGTTTGAGTTTAAAAGTCCAACTCTTTGCCACCAGGCTCCAACATCCCTTGATGAGTCAAACTTTTCAGTCTTTTTTTTTAACAATGTTTTGGAAGTTTATTGTACTGCTTTCCTCTGGTTCAGTCCAGTGTTTCGTCCCTTCTGTGTCTGTTTAATTATGGCAAGAACAAGTTAACCTAATTATCCTGATGGGACATTACGTCATTTTGAACTTTGACTGACCTCTGTCAGGAACCAGGTAATTGCTTCAACATCAACAGATCTGTAGCAAGCCATTAATGGACAGCAACATCCCACTAACCAATAATTGGATGATTTGCAGGTCAACTGAAAGTGGCAACCTCTTAGTGTGATCAGTGAAGCTTTAAACCTGCATTCTGTCTAATGACCAGAAGGGGGCAACTCTGCTTGTTGCAAAAATAAGTCAGATTATATGTAAATCAATAGGAATATGATCCTACTTCTCTTCGATTTTATTACTTTCATAAACATTCTCATAATAAGTTTATGGGCTAAATTGTTAGTGTCAAGTCTTCTTATATACAGTATGATATTAATTTTGTAAATGATAGTCCCGTTTAGAGTAAAGTAGATAATAAAACAAGACATGCTTTAGAGTGAGGCTATTTTGTGCCGAACACATGGGTTTTTTAGATGTTTTTTAAAATGGTCAACAGAGTTTAAAGACCATAAATGCATTGGAGACTATTCAGAGACACCCCATAGTCAAAAAAAAATTCATTTCAATATGTTCTGCATCACATGTTTCCGCTTTTACACACTACACAGGACGAATTGAGCAATTATCACACCAACACATGTCACATCTGTTGTGTCATGTCATCATCAGTCTAATATCATAAAATCTGTTTCCAGCACCAACCACCATGCTCATCATACCCATCACATGCACTTTAACCGTATTAAAAACACATAATATATTAATTTGGTCCATTTTAAACATTTACAATGTTAAATTTATACACTGTAATAAATATATTCTAACTAATAGAGAGTATTTTATCCAGGTCTTTTATCGGGTCTGTTGAACATAAAAAAGTGAAAAAATATGATAAATTATAATACCAGACAGTGTTCGGTATTATAATTTATTTAGTTCTTTCAAGTAAACCTTAATTAGTAGCAAATTATACAGTTATTTTCAGAAGACCTCGGAAGAAAGTTATTATGAAACTATAGGAAAATTACGGACCAGTAAACCAAACCCATACTTAAATCATTTCCCAACCTCATCATTAGAAATGAATATGGATGCTGGATTATTGCACAAATGATGAAATGTTGGATGACCATGTTTAGAGGAAAATTGTGGTTATGGGAGGAAAAAATATATATTTTAGGCTATTGGTTAATGATGATGACACTTTAGGGAAAGATAATGGTTATGGTTAATAAAAGGACACATAATAATTAGGATAACAGAAATAAGTATATGCAGAGATGTCTATTTATTAAATATTCTGCATCTTCACTATCAGAACAGTTACAAACAGTAGGAGGCATTTTCAGTGCTGTGCTTCAATTTGGTGAATTTTCTTGTGAGATTTCTGGCTGAGATCTCCATGAAACATCCTTCCTCCTTGGCTGGTCAGCTGTGCAGCAGCCAGTGAATTCACAATTTCTAGAAGCCAATTTGATTTTGCGCCTGCCAAATTATTTTTTGGATCACAAAAGTCGGATCGAACACAGGTGGGCTACCTTCCAGAGCGGCTAGTAGACCCGACAGACTTCAAAGCCAAAGTCAAAATCATCATCACACACACACATACACACACACACACACACACACACACACACGTATGTGCACAGCCTGCCACCCACACACACATATACACACACTCTCTCTCACACACTCAGAAAGTCTCTCAGTGTCTTGATGGCGAATATTTCATGGCTCATTTGTCTGAGTATCTGAACAACAGAAAGCGAGAGAGACAGAGAGATAAAAACTAATGATAGAGACAGGAAGAGAGAGGATGAATAATAGAAAGAAAAGATGAGAGGGAGCGCGAATAATAAAAAAGAGAAGATGAGACAGTAGAGGGAGAATGAGTGTTGAAGTAATGATGCAGGAATAACATCCTCCTTATTGTCTATGCATCTCTCTATGTGTCTCCTTCTTTGTCTTGTTCTCCTTCTGTCTCTTCTCTTCGCCTTTCCACATCTCCATCTTTCTCCGTTTGTCTCTCATCTTTCAAGTCATTTCATCATCAGCCACACAGCAGAGACAAGGCCAAGTCAAAAATCACTCCAAGACTGTTTTTTCTCACTTGAGCCGAGACCGCGAAGGATCACTGGGTGGTTCACATCCATGGAAGGATTACTGAACGGGTCTGTGGAAGATGTCGCTGAGAGAGCCGCAAAATGACTTCACAGAGATGCTGAATGACTTCAAATGACGCAAATTAGATGCAAACTAACCACATGGAGATGCAAAACAGTCACGAAGATGTGCAGAAGGACTGCAACGAAATGCTAACTGGAGACAATCGGACAGAAAATGACAAGAAAGAAACGCAAACTGGCCACAAAGACATGCAAAATGGTTGCAAAGGGATGCTAAGTGGCTAATACAGTAAGACGAACACAACTACTACAAAGAGATACAAAATGACTTCAAAGAGGGGGAAAAATGCTGCAAAAAGGAGTACAATAACCTCAAAGATATGCACAATTTGAACACAGAGATGCAAAATGACTTCAAAGGGATGCAAATTGGGTGCGAAAGACGAAAAACTTCCACAAAGAGATGCAAAACTAGTGTTAAGAAATGCAAAATGGTTCTAAAGAGATGCTAAATGTTAGTAAGAGATTCAAATCAGCCACAAAGAGACACAGAACGACTACAACAAGATGCTGAATTACTGCAAAAAGATGCAAAATGACTTCAAATTAAAGCAAATTTGTCACAACAATAGTCCAGAGATGCATATGATGCAATGGCCATAAAGAGACACAAAACGACTACAATGTGTGGCTAAATTACTGCAAAGAGACACAAAATGATGACAAGTTGCAAGAAGATGCAAAATAGTTATAGAGATGCAAAATGGCAGCAGAAGACGCAAAGTGGCCACAAAGAGATGCAAAAAGACTACAACAGGTTGTTTAATTACTGCAAAGAGATGCAAAATGACTTTACATCAATGCAAATTAGTTGTGAAAAGATGCAAAATAACTATAAAGAGACGGGATGCAAAATGGCAACAAAGAGGTGCACGATTACAACAAAGAGATGAAAACTGGTCACAAAAAGACACAAATTAGCTACAAAAAGATGCCAAATACCTACAAAGAGACACAAAATGAGCAAACAGTGAAGAGAAATCACTACAAAGAGAAGCAAAATGAGAGTTTTATTCATGTTACACTTTGAATTAACATGCAGCTCATATCGGGGAAGATCCCAGACAAGAATCACGAGCACATCTCTGTTACGCCCACCATTAAATAATGAATCTCAAATATATCACAGTAAAACGCACATAGGTGTCCCCCCGCCAGGCACCTTTCTCTCACAGCTAATTTAAAATGACTGGATCCGTGCGTTTGAAACGTCGCCCTCTCCAGGGAGGTCCTTAGGCTGCACGTTACGTTTCTTTAACTTCTGAAACTCGCCTTAATTAACACTCCGCAGGCATCGGCTGCCTCTCCTCATCAGGCCGTTCTTTATTGAAACAGCGGCCAAATGTGTGCATTTTATAATTCTGTTAGTTTGAATTATTCAATCGCAAATAAGCAAACACAAAAGAAAATGCGGTTGAGTGGAAAATGAGGAAATGAGTCTGAAGAAGAAGTTTCTTTGATAAGAATGTGACATGACTCCTTTCTTCTCCTTCTCTCCCTCTGACCCTCCCCTTTCCTCCTCCTCCTTCTCCTCCTCCTCTGCTCTCTCATTATGTGCTGCTTTAATTAGCCCGTCTGATATGGCAACTGGACTTCAGAGAGACGGCGAGAGAGGAAGATAGAGAGATAGAGACAGGGGGTGGAGGAGGGAAGAAATACAGAGATAAAGGGAGAAGTAAAGAGGGTTTTTGAAGTTGACAGTGTACTTTGTGGGTTAATTACACAGGATTTCCCTCCCACTTCTCTTTCTCCTACGCTTTTTTTTTTTTTTACTTTTTCATGTGAAGATGTTCCCATATTGTCAACAGGCTTCAGATACTGTCAGTATTCCCCTTCAAGTGGCTCTGTGTATGTAAAGTCAGAGGTCAAGTGGGAAGTAATCAAATGAAATCAAGAGAGAAGTGCAATAGTTTTCACCAATGTGAGATATTAGAGGGGGAAAGACTCACAGATTATAAATATGGCAGCTGGACCTTTATTGCTAGGATGAAAATAGATATTTTCTGTCAATTTTGCACCTATTAAATTAACTATTCAAAGGTGAATAATACCATGTTGCAGAAAGAGACGCGGAACAACTTCACAGTGATGCAAAATGACTTCAAAGAGATGCATATTAGCTGTAAAATGATGCAAAACGACCACAATAGATGCTAAAAAGCCACCGATACGTGCAAAATGACTGCAAATGAGATGCAACGAGAAAAATGCAAACTGGATACAAAGAAATGCAAAACAAGTGTCAAGAAACGCTAATCCAAAGGTACCCATAAGGCTTCTTTCTTAAAGCATATTTAACATTATTTGACATTATTACACATTATACATGATCACAGTACCATTGCTTTCAGACAAAAAACTATGTATATATATATATATATATATATATATATATATATATATATATATATATATATATAACTAACAGATGCAAAATTACTTAAAAGTGATGCAAATTAGTTGCAAAAAATGCAAAACACTGCAAAAAAACAGCCACCAAGAAATACCTAATGGCCTTTTAGACATACAAAACTAATACTAAGAGTTTTAAAATGGTCACAAAACGACTGCAATGGGATGCAAAATGACTGTAAATAGATGCCAAATAACTACTGAAGAGACTCAAGATGACCACAGTTTACAATACTATCTTACTAAAATACTATTGTTCACCCTTTTTTTTTATACAGAAAACATCAAGATTGTGGATTGTAGTGAAAGTCATTTCTTGGAAATTCCTCTTACAGATGTGCAGCTGGCTGGGAAACGTGTGTTTGTGAAGTTCATCAGAACATTGGGAAATTTGAACCATCCCTGTTTGGCCCCCAATTTCCCAACAACACACAAACTCTCCAGTTTGGCCGGATATTAATTGCAACAATGTTCTTTTGGCCGTACATGTTCTGACTTTTGGCACTGATCCTCTGGGAACATCACAAACACATGTTTCCCAGAAAGCTTGTGTTTCCTTAGTGATGACTTGCACATCTGTAAGACGGATGTCTGTAAAATTCACTTATTCAATCGAGGACATTCATTCATTCATTAGCTTATCGGGTTGGCGGGGCTGGAGCTGATCCCAGGTGACATTGGGCTAGGGTACACCTTGGACAGGTCTCCAGACTATCACAGGGCTGACACATAGAGACAGACAATCACTCTCATTCACACCTATGAGCCATTCAGAGTCACCAATTAAACCTCAGCTAGTGTCTTTGGACTGTGGGAGGAAGCCAGAGGATCCAGAGAGATCCCACTCTGACACAGGGAGAACATGCAAACTCCACACAGAAGAGCCGCAGGTCGGAGTCGAACCACTGGAGTGCTAACCACTACACCACAGTGTCAATCAAGCACACATTTTCTGTATTTCAAAGCCACTTATTTAATGTAAAAAGGTGAATAAATTAATTAACCGACAGTTTCTGTCACTATAGGTTGTTCTTATAACGCTGATGTTTGTCCAAGTGATTTTTCTGTTTCTATTTGTTATTTGATTATATAAATAGAAGAGTAACGTCATGATTGATAGCTGTGATTGACTCGGGATTGGTCGAGCAATGTATGGTTGTGACCACATTACTGAGGCTCCACAAGCCAACCACTAACATGACCCTTATTCAAGATATTTTAGCTTTTTTGAGATTTTTGTACAGTGAGAAACGGTGGAGTGGAGATTTAATCTAAAGCTAATTTAAGTTTTAAAAAGTGTTTGTTTGTTCCTATTTTGCTTACTTTGCAACATTTTTAGATATATTAATTACATTATTTATGTTGGATATATTATATATATATATATTGAAGTTTTTTATTATATAGAATCAAAATTAAAAGTCTAAAGTTCGTCATAAATTAGTATTTAGTTGTTCAGGAAACACTGTAAAATTGAATATTTCTGCATCAAAAAATTGAGTAAAATGAGCTGATCAACAGAAAATTATAACTTTGACATAGTTTTAAGTGATTTTTAAGGCCTGTTCCCATATTATGCATCTTTTTTGTTTGTTTTCTATGTTATTTAGACAAAATCACTGTGACGTGGAAAAACTGGAGGTTAATTTACAGCAAACTTGTTTATTTCTGTAGTCATTTTCAGCTTTAACTGTAATATTTGAAGTTATATGCAGTTAAACATTACTGTCCAACCTGTCTGAAGAGACATCTCACTCCTGGTTTTGCATAAACTCAAGCTGTCATTTTCTTTACCCTGTGGGGTAAATTAGGTTTCCAACCTAACATTAAAGAATTTTTTTTTTAATTAATGAGATATGAAAGCATTAAACGTGCATTTCAGATGAATGAGATGAGAGGAAGTGTCTGCTACTCGCCCATTTGCTCGGTTAAATTGTGCGTGATGCAGGAGTTTCTGCCCAGAAGTTACTGTAAGCAGACACTGTGATTAGTTCTGTCAGTGAAAATTTTGTTTTCTGGTCAGATAAAAGGAATCTGAGTCGACTCACACTGTTTTTATTGACCACATAAGTGAGAAAATAACCAGCAGATTAGTTAATGAAAACAGCGATGCTAAAAATAGTTTCAAACACAGTGTATATCTGCTGCTGCTGACTTTGGTCTGAAAATATTTGTATCATCCTTCTGACACCATATGGGTTATAAACTCCATTGTGTATGTGTTGTTGTTGTGCCTCAGCATGCTCCCACACAGGCCAGATTGCCAAGTTGTGCTTAATGCCAGCTACTTTTTACTTCACAGTGTGAACTCTTATTATATGGAAGACATGCTCGCTCATCCACCCTGTCCATGCTGCTTCCTTTACTATTTATTTACCCTTTAATCTACCTGTTTCCTCTGTTTGCTGTGGGCCTTGTCACTCTTTGTACCATTTAGTAGAGCAGCTAAATGACATGATCCCCAACTGCCTTCCCACACAGAAACAAAAATCATTTAGTTTCAGATGTTTTTAGCTTGTCACATACAATACATCTATGAATTGCAGGCACAAATAGTTTTTAATATCAGAAAAAATATTATTTATCAAGAGTCAGGATTTCGACCTACATGTGGCTTGCAGGAGATCTTATTTGGGTCGCAAGATTATTTTGTAGAATTGATTCAATACTGCAATAGTAGGCACATATTAGCAAGGTATAATTAAAATATCAACTGTTTTTTAAGTGATTAATGGACCTGATATGGTAGAGACTGTGATTGTAACAACAGCTGCACTTAAACACAAGTCTACTTTTTCCAATGATGGCATGTTTTTATTTGAAGTACTAAATGTTCAGATTGTTCTGATTGTACTTCAGTTATAACATTGAATCGTATATGAAATAGTGTAGTTTAACTGATGAGAGGAACTAAGAGAAAGTCTGGTAACTCTCTACCTATGAAAGCATTTTTTGGTCTTTTAATCCATGTTGTTTTGGTCGTGTGTTTCATATAAAAGAGAGATGCTGCAGCCTGGTAGTGGTGCGGCCGACTGAATCAACATGCAGTTTTTAGGCCTTGAGCAGCTTGCAGGGCACCTCATCTTTTTTAACATAACATTTTTATAGTGATTGCATTTAGTGATTAAGATTTTGACTTAAACATGTAAATATTAGATTTGTTGGACTATAAAGTCTAAAGTCTAAGTCTAAAAAAAAGTTTGCTCAGTTAAAATCGTACATGATACAGGGGTTTCTACCCAGAAGTTTTTGTGTTTGTTTCATGAAACCAAGAGTTTAAAGAGTTTAAAACTGATCACAAAGAGACAAAATGATGACAATGGGATTCAAAATGATTGTTTTATAGTGATTGCATTCAGTGATTTAAATATATATTAAAAAATGTTAATACTATATTTGTTGAACTATAATTCCTTTTGCTCAGGTAAAACGTATATGATGCAGGGGATTCTACTGGATTTTTTTTCTAAACAAACGTTTTGTTTATTTCATGAAATCATCATAGACTTTGTCAACCGTCACTAATTATTTGATCAAGATGATATTAAATATATATCATGACAATTTAAATGAATGGATCTGAAAACTTTTCAGGGACCCATGGCAATCTGAAAGCCTGTTTTGAGAAACAATTTGAGTCGTTACACCTCTGAAAATCAGGTTGGTGGTCCAGAGAGAGCAAAAAAAATTGGCTATTTCTATGACCTCCCCCTGCTGATTTTGGGTGATTTTTGTGAATGAACTGATTATGAAATGTACATACATAATGCTTTGATTGTCATTACTTTAGTTGGTTTTAACAGCTTGCACGTAGGTATTCAATGTTTGTTTTGATGTGATACATGACTTTATATGTCCCTGTGACCCGTTGAAAAAGTACACTCTCTGATGATTTACAAACTTAGCACTGAAAACAACACATTCAATTTTTTTTATATGGAACTGTATTTTATTTTCCTCTCCACAACCATCTGGTGACCCTCATAATTTCTCTGGTGACCCCCAGCCTGAGCACCACTCATTAAAATACTCGACCGGGTGGTTGTGTTCTGGCGTAGCCGCAGATTTAAGAGGAAGTAGTGAAGCTTTTCTCGGCTTTGCCAGGCTGCAAAACCACGTCTCCAAAGACTTTAAAGAGACTTCGATGCACTCTTGCATGCAAGTTTCTTCCCTAATGCATGGTAAACTTTTCATGAATCCAGCCCTTTAAGAAGTCTAACCAAATCTGCGACAATGAGATGAAAATGAGACGGGCATATTGACATTAATATTGCATCACTTTCAAAAGTGTTTGCCATGTTGTTTCGTGAACACGACCCACATTCTAGCCAAACAGTCTAATCCTATGAATAAACATTGTTCAAATTAGATGAGACACACACACACACACACTGTATGTTGTCCAGGGTGTTTACAAGAAAGCCTTCATTACTAAGGCTTCAGCCCAGGACTCATCTCTCACAGTTATGGCACTTATTTCATGTTAGACTTTATTGCTCACGCTGGATGAAAAAATGAGGCAATTGTGTTGTGTTTTTAATGGAGAGAGAGGCTGAGCATCACCTTTCCATCTCCAAATAAATGAGAGGCGAGGCTGCTCTGAAATGAGCCGGTGGGCCTGCTGTACACCCTCCACCTCTACTTTACTGTCGATATTAAAGGCTTTTTATCCTGAAGGCTGCAGAACCTGGAAATCATAGAGAGCCACTTTGATTGAAGATGTAGATTAAAATGCATTTGAGTGGCGGCTTTGATAAAACATTGTCTGTGCTGTTGTCTTCAAAAAAATTGTTTCAAGTGTGGCAGGTGAGGACCTTGGCATGCTGCGGGAACGCCGGCGCCGAGTGGATGCACCATTGGCGTGCATATTAGTAAATGTGTGTGTATGTGAGTGTGTGTGTGAGAGAGGGTAAGTGTGTGATGTAGCAGGGAGGTATCTGCAGCCAGAGGGCCAGATGGAGACAAATGGATGATCTTTCAAGACAACAGCCCTCCAATTAACACACAGACACTCTCACAAATCACACTCACACACCCCACATCCACACACTCATGCAAAGCAAATAGACACACACTGCTAAATAAGCCATGCACACACCCTCTCATACAATATACACACACATACAGTTACAGGACATGTATAGAGATGCATATACAAGGACAGCTGAGTATGATGCGGTAGCTTTGCCTCATTTCCTCATAAAGAAATTGTGCTTCATGCAGGAGCCACTTGAACGCAGATTGATGCACGTTACATGGAACCAAAGCGTGAGCTCCACCTTGGAGCTTTTAGCCGTTTGCAGTTGGCGACATATGCTGAGGTTAGCACAACAAGCAGCATGGCGTGCGACTGAGCTGAAAATGGAGAGGCGGAGCTGCGACATGCGCCTGCTGATTCCCGGTTAGCTGCAACAGAGATGCACATGCTAAAGCACATTTGACTTCATTACCTAGATGAGCCGTTCACCGGGAATATAAATGTTTGAGTGTTCAAATGTAGCCAAGGTGGAACTAACTGTAATGGTCCTCCTAAAGTTTTACATTTTATTAATGTATTTATTATGTATTTTCAGTTTTATAACATTAGACACTTTTTATAGCCTCTTCTGAACTTATTTTTTTTTAGAAAAATTCTTCAGTTGTCTGTGCAATGAGACAAATACATTGTCAATGTGCAAAAAGCTACTTTATTCACTAGCATGGGGATTTTCACTTTGAAACCTACACTTCTGTCTGTTCAAAACAAAGACAAAAAAAACCCCAACTGTACTGAACTGGCACCACACTGGGATTTGAACCATCTCTGACTTGTGTGCACTCTTACAACCTTTGCACCTACAGATTGGTTCTCAAGTGAATTTGCAAAATATACTTTGAATTATCTCTTCCCATCATAAGAGTCTTGTACAGATTGCCTGCTTTTCTTTATAAGGAAAAAAAACCTCTTTGAATTAAAGTTACAACCTCAAAGACCTCTATTTCGTTTTCTTTAGTGGCACCTGTGACCATAAGTGGTGTGTTTTTGGATCTCACTTTAACTTGTTTTTGAAGTTTCATTATCCAAAGTCATCGTCCTTTTCTTTCTTTGTTCGGCTATAGTCACCGTTTACTCACAGCGGTAGCAGGGACTGGAAAACAGCCACCCACCCTGACATACAAGTGAGTTGAAGAGTGAGTCTGTTGCGTTAGCTCCGCCTGCTCTCTCTGGCGAACAATCCTGCTGGGTGGTGTGAAAACGGTCACTTACTATGCCCCACTTGTGATTTTTCCCACTCAACATCATCACAGACACCTAGTTCATAGAAGGGCAAATGCAAGGGCATTCATCAGTGGGTCATAGGTACGATTATGTTACCTCATGCAGTGATAGATGAGTGACTTAACAGACATTTATTTTAATAAAGATCTTTGAGATTATAACTTTGAGGGTCATAATGTCACAATCACAGCTTTACCATAGTTCAGGCATGTCTTGCAGGAAACATGACCCAGAAAACTGGTAAATTTGTACAATATAGTTGTTCTGTCCGATCTGTTCCGGGTTTGAACCCCGCTTGCAGCTCCAGTCCAAAGACATACAGGTTAGGTGAAATTGTCGACTCTTATATGCCCGTAGGAGTGAATGAGAGCATGAATAGTTGTCAGTCTCTATGGGTCTGCCCTGTGATAGTCTTTTGCCCCAACACTCGTCCAATGTCAGCTGTTATCAGCCCTCCAAGACCCTAGTTAGGATAATCAGTTAGAGATAATGAGTGAATGTTTGATCTGTCTGAAGGGAAATCAACATGTCCCCTAAGACATATTTTAGTGATGCAAAAGTTGCACACAGAATATGAAAACAAACAGCAATGGAGCTAAAATAAAGACAGTCCTGCACCTTACTGTTTCCGCACATGGCAGCCAGACATCTTAACTGTCCCATCTAGTGTCTGTAATGTGTGAATCAGCTGCTGATGAACTGCCCAACATGTCAGCATTCGGCCGTGGTTGTATGGATTTCTTGGAACCTGCAGCGTGACCAGGAATAACGATTTTGGATCGCGACTTCAAGCGGTGGATCTGGGCAGGTTAGCACTTCTTGTAGTTACACCGCCCTGTCTTTAACCTCCAAACCCACTCCACCCCCACCTTCTCGCCATCACTGCTGCCGCTTCCTCCTCCCGTGCTTCCATCTCCTCCAGTCAACGTGAAGTGCCCGAACAAAGATAGCGTGACCAGGAAGAGGCTTAGTTTCACTTACTACCCCTGCCCTTTCCCTGCACATTTAATAAAGTGACTTTTTGTTGAACCTGAACTCTCCCTCATTGCATTCAGGGAGCCGAGTTTACCTCCAGAGAGGCCGTAAACGCAAACACACACTCATACAGCCGTACAGTACACATACACACACACACACACACACACACACACACAAACACATATTCTCAGGGCAGATACACCAATCAGCCTGTGACTCTGTATCAGAGTCAGACACACATCCACAGGCTTAGTTAGGATTAGACCACACACACTCTGCAGATATCCACTCGCATTCACGCACACACAAACAGATGCTCGCTTTACACACACATCCTCTGTCATGCTGCCTCTCTCTCTCTCTCTCACACACACACACACACACACGCACATACAGAAGCACAGTGTTTCTCATTATCATGCATAGTGGTAGTGGTTGCATTGATTTCCACTCTGTCTTAAACTTAGCCCACACAGAACGTGTGTGTGTGTGTGTGTGTGTGTGTGTGTGTGTGTCAGTGTGTGTATGTGTGGTCAGCTTGGCAGAGCTTCTCCAGGCTGAGTGAAGATTATGGCTCAGAGATTTTTCACTTCTCCTCTTTTTTCTCCCTCCCTGCTCTTTCACTCTTTCCCTCTATTACCTCCCCTCCTCCTCCCCCCCCCCCTCCTCCTCTTCCTCCTCCTCACTCGTACTCCCTCTCCCTCTCTTCTTGTCTCTTTATTGCTGTTCACTCCATCAATCTCTGTCCTTCCTCCCCAAAAAGAAAAAAAAAGAAAAAAGAAAAGTGCCGTTAAGGAATTTCTAAGAGGCAACTAGAGGGAACGGGAGGAAGAGAGATAGAAACGAAGATGGGAAAGGGGATGGAGATGAATAGATAGAGAGGAGGATGAGGGAGGTAAACAGATAGGAGAAGACAAGGAGATGAAAGAGAGGACATGCAGGTGGGTAAATAATGAAGACAGACAGAGAGAGGGAAGGAAGGAAGGATAGACGCAGATTTCAGCTAAGATCGGAAATTATTTCTCCAAATTGTGAAGCAGTGACAAAATCCCCTGCACAGGACTGATGAATGAAGCGATGAAAAGCACATCGTCGCCTTGCTACGCCGCTTTCCAATAATCTGACGTCCAGTCTCTCGGACGTGAAACTGCAGCCAGAAGCCTCTCCTCCAGTCAGAGCGCTCGTTCAGACGAGATCTCTCAAGCATTATAGCTATATTATGGGGTGTCTTAACCGCTGGCATTGCTCCATTCTAATTAACTACCTCACAGCGTATATCTGGCTCCTCAGACATTTAGTTAATGGTTTGCAGCAAGGCATGAGCAATCCAATACTGCAATTAGAAAGGTTTACTAACTTCTTGCAGGAGATACCTGCAACATAATTACTTAAAGCCTAAACCCATAATGGCAAGACCCGTTTTTTTAATGACAGATTTAGGTAATGAATTTCAGAGTAGAATAAAGGCGGTTAATCCAATAAATCACTGTCGGCCGAGTCGGCTCAGGCTGTAAAAATTTAAGGCTCAAGCATTTGAATGGTGAATAATAAATGGAATACAAGCAGCGTGGTACAGTATTACTGTCACACAGTTTAAACAGTCGGTCAATAATGTTTTCTTAAACAGAGTTCTGTTGTCTGATGTGAGACACAGTTAAATATAGTTGATATTAGTATTGAATCACATAATTCAGTAGCTTTACAAAAGCCCTTTTAGCCTCTTTCAGCTTATTGTTTTGGCTTTATAGCACTTTTACCGTATGGTTTCTGTATGAAACACTCTTTGCATTGCTTCGGCATGCGGCCCTTACTCACATGTTGCCTTCTGATTGCACATTTTTTTGTGTCGTATGAACTCTCAGATGTACGTTGCTTTGGAGAAATTGTGGGGTTGTAACATAACATAACGTTGTAAACTTGCTTTGTGTTGTTGTGAAAAGAAGAAGGTGAACATGAACCCTGAGGCTGGTGGGAAAAACTCAATCTGAGAACCACAGTGTTTCTCTTGTGTCATAAAAGTTGACATTTGAGAGGAATGTGTTTTCTACTGAATGATTGTGTTCTTTGTTTGGTCGATTTCATACAGTCATGTCTCTGTGATGATTCCATTATTAGGCCAAAAAGACATTTCAGAACTTTAAGGTCGAGAGATGCCAAAACCTTGGTTAAAACTGGGCTAAAGTATGTTTAAAAGTGAACATTTTGGCAATGCATAACTGTCATTTCAATAGTGTTATAGTCTGAACAACACATTGGATCATAGAATTTATATATTACATAGACATCTTAAAAAACGTTCACGATTCAACCATATTTAATGTGTTTTTAACAGTTAACGCTGATAGTATTTTGCATCAAAGACCAAAACCAGCCTGATATAGTTTGTTCCTCTGTGCTACAGTCTGCTTCCAGGCTTTTAATCTATAGGCTTATCAGCTCACAACTCTATCGATCTCATCCAAGTCTTAAGAAGAACTAGTGTGATTCCCAAACTGTAGAAATATTGCTTTAAAAATCCCTTCTAGATATCAACCTCTATGCTTTGCTTTTGGACGGGTCAGGGAAGGTGTGTCAGTTTCTGCTAGTTTCATGCATAGTGGCTTTTCAAAATAAACTTCTGTGTTCACAGGAAATGGTTAACTTTGAGCAATAAAACCACTTGACTAAGGTTAGGGGTAAAGAACAGTGTTGGGCTTAAAAACAGCTACTTTTCTCAACCATAGACTGTATAACAGGGATCTGACGATACTGACTACATGCCTCTCTACACCTCAACCTGACTGAGCGAAGTTGCTGCTAATTCATGTTAGCATTAACTGTAGCATTAGCCACCTGTCAATCAAGGTAGCCACGCCCCAAATCTAAAACAATATGATTTCTTCTAATTGGGGCCGTTATTTACACGTTTAACATCAAATTGTCTTGAAAAAAGATTTTTTTCGCAATTGAGACTATAGTGTTGTCCTGAGGTAATAAATCAAGTGAGAAGTTTTCTCATTTTGTATTGAAATTAATATACACAAATGCTTCTGCAGCCACCGTCAGCGACCCCTGCTGGAATTTTTGTAGAATGCAGCTTAAGGCACTTCCTGGTTTGCCTCCCTACTCAGATCTGGAGGTTGCCGCCTGTTCTCAACCAGATGCAGTAACTCAGGTTGACTCATAATAACATCACTGACACTGGTTCCAAATCATGAACAAACGTCCAGGGTTTGTTTGGCCCATTCACCATAAGGAGCACCTTCACCTTGTATATCAGTATCACACAGCAAGGACCCTGATTAAATTTCTGGTGATATCTGATGAATTGGGAGTGAGAGTTGTCAGTCTCGCTGTAGATGTAGAACACATAGTCTATCAGTTAAAAACACTGCAGCTTCTCAAAACCAAATTTCATCAGTTTTTTCCTTACATCTGGAAAAGTGAAGGGGGTCAGCTGAGGAGTTTAGCAGCTGAACATGCTAATGGTCCCATTGTGCTGTTCCAAGCAGGATGTCAGTATATCACAATCAGAAGCTTTCTTGAACTGCAGTGTATTTTTGCGGACTTTAATTTATCAGTTTTTCCATGTTGAAAACAGTCTTTGTTTTTGTTAGCCGTCCATTAGCAATCCCAATGATGCCTTGGGTTTAATTTGTCCACCAGTCAGAGGCTGCGTTCCTTATAGGCATGTGCGTAAAAGCTCAGGAGATTAACACATTAAAAATGTGACTGCAAGGATGTGGTTATCATCAGAGCCCCAGCGTTGCCTCTACTGCTAACTTCTACATTTGCTCCAAACTAGTTGACCGAAACACGCCTAATTTGCAATTCCTTTTGCTCAAAAGCACGCTTAAAATTAGCTTGACAGTTGAATGGAAACACAAGTGAGAGTGTAGGAAGTCTGACAGTTTTGAAAGATGGACAAACACATTTTTAGTTTTGGATCGAACATAGAAAAACAGTGTTGTCCTTTACCTCAGAGGTCAAGCTGTAGCTGCTTTGTGCTGCAGGTGATTTTATCACCAACGCAACATTTATTTATAAAAGGAGCATATTTGCTTATGCATCAAATCTCCCAGGCTGCTTACTTGTCCTATAATATCTTGTGCTCTCTTGTGTTTGCCCCCAGCATGAAGAAATTATACATTATACAGTATAACAGAGTTGAACTGACAAATGCAAAGTACAACCTTGCAGTGCCTGACCTCGATCCCTCTTGTCTCCCGTCTGCACCAGCCATAACTAATTTTTTCCCTCTCACCTAATCCCTATACATCTCCTTTTATTCTCTCGCCCTCTATCACTCATTTCCCCTCCTGTATATCTTCCTCTGTCGTCTCACTTTCCCCCCTCAGCCCCTCTTCCTCTCTCTCTCTCTCTCTCTCTCTCTCTCTCTCTCTCTCTCTCCTTTCTTCCCATCTGTCTCCCGCCTCTCCACCTCCCTCTCTACTCCCATTTCTCTGCCGTCTTCATATCTATCTCTCTCTCTGTCAGGGGTAGAGGAGGCAGAGTATCATTTAGAGAAGATAGCTTTCGCAGACATGCCGATACACTCACACACACACAGACACACAGACACACACACAACTTAGCCCGGCTATCCATTGTCTCCCAGTGAGTCTCAATGTTTGGTGGGCAGCTGCTAAACTAGATGTTATAAAGTGCAACTGGTGCTCTGTTTGGGGAGAGAAGCTGGAGAGAAGAGAGAGTAATGGAAAGAGAGGAGTATGGGGTCGAGAAATAAGGGGGGAGGAAGGAGGAGAGGAGGGGGAAACAGTGAATAGAGAGAGACGAGGCGGGGGAGATGGAAACAGGAATGAAACACAGGAAAAAGCGAGGCGGGGGGGGGAAGCAATCCTGTTGGCGCTGATAGATTTCTGGGAGAACAATGTTATCTCTGTCTCCCTCTCCACACACACACACACGGAGTCAAATATACACACACACAAACACTCAGACGCACGTCTTGTAATAGAGGGAGCTAACAAATCTTTGTGGAGAAGTACATGTATCCGCAGTCTTTATTTTACAACCAAGAAACGCTCCAAAGGCGGCGCAGTAGACTTACAAAGAAGTCGAACCGGGCCAGAAATAGAAACACGGTCGAACCCATCGCCGCATACAAATCTGTGTGTGTGTGTGTGTGTGTGCGTGCGCGTTGGCTGTGGCTTCTCGGTTTATTTACATTCCACGCTGCACGGGGGCGTGTGGTGAGGAATAAGGTAAACCGAGGGAAGCCGGAAATAGCGGTGGCTGTGAAAATCTGAGACAGGTGATACTGAAGCTGCGGTGAAAGAGTGGCAGAGACGGCTAAGGAAATATTGATGATATGTCATGATATACAACTGGTGAGAGTAGACCACAGAGTGTTTGAAGCTAGGGTCAGCACAATGGCTCAGTGTTTTTAAGGGAATACTCCACTCACTGTGTCTTTTGAATATGAAACGCTCAAAGTTTGCAGCTCGCTCCTTTCATGGAGAACGGAAGCTTTTGTCAGCTTGGATTCAAAAAGAAACAAAGAGACGTAGCTTCCAGGTCTGTAAAGTGAAGCCAAGGTGGAGGTGCTTTTAACTTGCATTCTATCTGTTGGCCAGAAGGGGGCGACTACACTGGTTTAAAAAATATTTATACTTATTTTTAAGTCCCAGTTCAGCTCTCCTGGGAAATAGTGCCCACTAAACTTTTTGTTTTGCATGCATCATTGTGGACACATGCAGACACATCACTAAGTTTTCACAGGTCATTAAGCTGCAAGGTCAGCAGCTGTGTTTCTGCAGAGTCTGCGTTAGAAGGACAGCTGATTCACAACCTGCATGTCCTTGTCGACATAGTTGCATGTGTCTTGTAGTTCTCCATGTTGAGTGCCGTCAGGAGACATGATTTTAGCAGAAAAATGTTTTAAACTCAGTTTATTTTTCAGACAACTTTAGCATTAATTTGAAGCCTTTTTGTCACTATGTTATTGCTGCAGTTGGGCGGCTTGTCTGGCATTTCTTATATCCACTTATCTTGTATCTTTTCCTCTCGCTTATTTTTTAATGTTTTTATCTTGTGTTTTTATTTATTTATTTATTTTAATGACACACTGTAAAGCACTTTAAGTTGCCTCTAATGGTTTTTAATACCATTCTGTGAAGCACTTTGAGCTGTATTTCATGTGTGAAAGTTATTATTATTATTATTATTATTATTATTATTATTATTATTATGAATAATCTTGTCAGTTTATGATCGGTTAACAGGGGTCAGCTATCAGTCCAAAAAAAATAAATAAATTAGTATCCCTGGTTTTGTCAAACTCATCCTTTTTTTTTTCTTTTGATAAAGTTTTATTTGACATAAAGTCTGGGCATTTTAGTTTAATCTTTGTAACTATATTGGTAAAGAGTAAAGAATAAAATGTTCAAAAAGAGAAAAATGAAGAAAGAGCAGTCTCAAATGAACAAACGAAGAACAAAGCTTCTGCTAAATGAAATTGTCCAATTTTAACATTTTTTATTCATCACATTTTAGTCAGTTTGGTTCAGCTAAAACCAGTAATTTTGATATTTCAGTCAAACTTATTTAAAATAAGATCTCATCAATCGTGTCACAGTCTTAACTGCCTTGTACAATTAATAATAAATAATTCCACACATAATTCTACCCTGCTATAAGTTAACATCATAGTTTCAGTTTTCTCCCATAATAGTGGCATGATAGGGATCTGATTGTTACTATAGTATGTCTGTATGTGGCTGTGTTTGATAACGCTGCTGTGGATAAACATTTCTCTCTGGTGTAGTTTATGAAACAAGAATGCTAAATGCCAACCTGTAACCCGCCTGCTGACATGCTGTGATGTCCCGTGTGTGTGCTGTAGATTGTGTGATAAATGCTGCCCTGTTGTTGGAGTCTTTTTCTGTCAACCTGGTGAACCCATGAATGCATTATCATATCTTTACCACGGAATAATAAACTGAGCGTCGGGTTCGCTGCAGGCTGGATTTATGTGCACGATGATTTGCCCTGAAATACAATAATCCTGGAGTCTGACAATGCTACAATATTTAATACACAGATAAATACTGCAGGAGTGGACTTTCATTGTAACAGCTGTGATTTCAAACCGACTACAGCTGTTCGTCCCTCATGAAAGAGCATGAGCAAGAACATGTGGCGAGTATTTGACACTCAAAAGAAAGGATTTCTCTTGAGCGCCGCTTGAACATTGTCACATCACACAACAGGAGGGTCCTGACAGGGTTCAGTCCTCCCCAAACACTCGAGCTCCTAGAGAGTCAAAATACATTCAAGTGAGGTGAAAAGCAAAACTGTAAATTGTTCATTTAGTGCGGATGTGTTTGTTTGTTCCTGCACTGTGACAGAACAGAGTCGCAAGAAGTCGAACTGACCTGGAAAAGAAGACAGTCCGACTCCTTGTTGCATACAAATGTGGATACACTCGGTTCTTATTATTCACTTATTTGTACTCTCCTCTGCAAATTCATATAAAAGAGAAAACTGCAATCCACTCTCACTAACATTTCTGTTACAACTGGGCTGAATTTACCTTTCACAGCAGCTAGAGTCCACTTTATCATGCGGTCATGCTAGAATCTCAGAATCACAAACTCACAGTTCCATCTTGTCAGGCTCTAAGTATTACGTTTGAGTCGAACAACTGGAGATTCTGACCAATCGGCGTTCTGTGTCGGGTACGTGAGAGTGTGACGACATGGAGAGGTGACTGTTTGTGCAAATTAATGGCTTTTTCTGAAGAGGTTAGCGCAGATTCTGCAGCAGCATCCGTTATAACGGAACTGGAGAAAATGGAGAGTAAGGCTTTAGCTCTTCTCCAGAGAGAGACAGATGGTTCATCCAATCACCTGCCAGGTGTTTTTGGAAGAGTCTGCCCCTTTTCCAAACAGTTTCTATCTTGCAGAGTGGTTGAATGGTAAACATTACATGACCATATGACTTGACAGTGACTTGATACTTGCTACCTAACTGTTGTTTCCGGGGCATTTAAATGACTTTTCTTCAACATCATGCATTTTAGTCTTTGAAACACAGTTGGAAGTCTTTTTTAAGCTGTGATGAAAAGTAACTTTACTTAAGTACTATGCTATTATTGTGTCAACCAAAAGTTACAGATGATCTCAGCTCAAGGCCCAGGGGTTGTGCCCATGCAAAGGTCTGTTATTAACCCTTAAATGGGATCAACAACAATTATACTTACTGACTTCTATCACTGACAGTGCAAGTTATATTTTACATTTACATGATGCATACTGTACATACATGTATTGGTATTACCACTGATTTATTTGATTGCTTCTAATACTTTTAAAGCAGATTTTGATTATAACACTTGTACTATTACTTAAAATGTATATGTATGTATATGTAATGCAGGGTAGTATTGGCACTTTTACTTGATTATCTAACATTCTTTTATTAAAATGTGTCTGAAAATACACATGGACATGAATCAAACATATTATACAGCAAAGATAAATTGGCCTATTCATAAAAAGACAACAACAACTTTTAATGTAATTGACAAAACATGGATCAAAAACTGTTGCACCAACATGGATCCTGGTGAAATCACATGCGCTACCTAACCTAACTCACTTTGCAGCATGTATCCATGCTACTTAGGCATGTATTATTCAAATGTATTTTTGCATCATTATCCCAAGTATGGACATTCTTGTGACATCCAATTCATAATTTTGTAACTTCTTGAGCAGGAAACTCTGACACACTTGGTTAAGGTTAGTCATACGTATTAATTTAATAGCTTAGTATTGTGTGCATCATAACAAGGTGCACAATGCAACAAATTTTATACAATATAGGGCGTCCTTGCTTCTTCTCTTTATCAGCTAAGGGGAAAAACGTTGACTTAAAAGATCTGATCTTACAAAAAACTCAACTCGTGTCACTTTAACCAGATTTAGCTCTGCTTTAACCTTGATGTCTAGACGTCTTGTGACCTGCAGACCATGTATATTAAGTCTGGGAAGCTGGGAATATCGGTGACAAGACGGTCAACAGTTCTGCGGTGAAGCAGCAACAAAGGCAGCTGAGAGAATCTGAGGTTATAAGACGGCATCCGATCTGCACAGACCGACCAAGAGGCGACAAAACCAGACGGCAGGAAATGGAGATGCTTTTTCCACAACGCAACACTACCAATCATGTGGCATTTTACACTTATCACAGACGGTCACAAAGTGGCGGCTGGTGTGTGAAACATTCGATGAGTTCAGCTTGTAAGTCTGCACACACACACACACACACACACACACACAGTACAAAGCCAATGTGGTGCTTCGTGATTTTTTTTTCTTCTTTTTTTAATAAATGTGGCCTTTTGTCTGTGCGAACCTGTCAAAATTAGATTAGTTTTCCACAGCAAGCATGGCCTTTACACATATACAAACACATTCTGAGAAACACATAGACAGCTGGGCACACACACAAGGACACACATACACACACACACACTCAGGAATAGACTCAGCTTCCCATGTGTGAGGCCAATTCATTTTGCCACAAGTGGTCCCAGATTGGATCTGGTCAGAGTCCCATTACGCCTCACCTTGGCTGACCTTAAGCTGCCCCACCCCCCAACACACACATTCACACACACGCACTTAGACATGCACACACATACAAACGCCCTCTCAAAACTATATTAAGGCACACACACACAGACAGGTTGCCTCACCAAGACACAGGTCAGGTCATCAGACACAGACGCACACACACAGAGAGCGTTATTGATTGTGTGTAACGTTATCTAGATGGGATCATTTCTATTGATTTAGAAAGAGGGGTCACTCTGATCAATGCTATCTGCTCGTCTGCTGTGTCATTAGAGCAGAGCCTGAGTGCCAACATATCTGACTATCTTTCTTTCCTCTTGGAAAAGGCCACGGAGCAGCAGAAGGAATTACTCGTTTGATCTCAGGTATCAACAGCGGCCGACACTGCCGACGTGCCCCGAAGCAAGGGCATCTATATGTCATCTCTGTTTACGCTTGCAGGACTTGTACACAACGTCTGCTAACAACCACCGAACAGAGATAACGGAGGTAGTAGTTCTCAGACAGTGAAGTGGCTTTTATGGGAGTTCACTGAGGTATTTTGGTTTTTTTCCTGCTTCGGCTTGTGTTTGAATGGAAAAGACGTTATAGGATTACAGAAAAACTACTGAACTGATTTTTATCAAACTTGGTGAAGGAAGGGTGCAGCTTGGGCCAAGAAAAGAACCCATTACATTTTGAAGTGGAGCCATATCTCTGGGCAGATACACAAATCATTTTCCACTTTTGTTCACTTTGCAACATAGACGTTTGAGCTGCATTCATGTGATGTCGCAATAATCAGAAAAATGAATTCCCGACTGAGAAAATTTATGTAAACACCCCCTCAAGTTGGAACAAAACCTGGCAACAAGTGCTACAAATATTGATTTTTTTAAAATGGTGAACTACTTACATTTTTACAATCTCTCCTGTCCTCTCCTCTCTCTGCTCTGTGTAAACAGCCAGCAGTTTGTTTGAAGTTTTGCTGAATTTTTGTCACATGGATGTTGCTCAGTCATTCAGTTTCCTAGTTGCAGTGAGAAGCTCAGAATTTATTGGATTTTTTTTTTTTTAAATCTTGTTTGTACAAATGGTTTGTTTTTGGTGGTGTTTTCAATGGGACATTTAAAATAAACGATTAAATAATTAATTTGATAAAATATCTCCATTTTAAGCTTCAATTTGAAAATGTTTGCAACATATAATCTGTTCAACACCCATCAGGAATGTCAAAATCCATCAATATTTTTTGTTTTTACAATTTCTGGCTGTGATAAAAGGTGTAATTTTAGCGAAAACATGGCTTTTAAATCTGCCAGCAGGTTTCCGGTTTCAGAGGGTTAATATGCTCGATAACACTGTAAGATTAATGATAGAATCAGTATGCTCTGCTCCTAAATTCAGCTATTTTGTAGTTTTTGTTAATCATTAATCACGTGTTTAAAGCTGCAACTACAATCTGAATTAAAAGACGTTTGGTTCACCGTTACAGTGACAGTTGGTGTCCTTACAAGCATAAATGTACTAATGTGTGTGTGGATGTGTCCCTCGGGCTGTTTTGAGCAGATGTGTCCCTTTTGCCCATCATGTTTTGCACCACTGCTCTTTAAACTTCATCAGACACACACACACACACACACACACACACACACACACCAGGTTTCTATTTATAAATTGATAAAGTGGAATATTAACATGTTTAAGAAGCCGACAACCAGATACAACAGGATGTTTTCAACAAGTGTATCAGTTAAATTATAATTTTATCTCATTTGTATCTCTTATCAGACGTTACTGCACTCGTTCCAGCTTGATCACCTGTTTCTACTCATTTTATTTTACTATGGTGGACTGCGGCGGCGCTCCCTGACCTCCAGGTGTCTTCACACTGAAATACTCCCTCGAGTGGCGAGAAAAATGTTTAAGGATTTATCTCATTTTCCCGTGGCCGAGGGGACACACGGTTCACACAATGACAGGAGTGAATACTCTCCCTGTTCACGCACACAGCCTCGCTTTATCTCTCTATCTATCTCCTTCACACACACACACACACACACACTGCACAGTCGCCTCCAGTCAAGCGTGTCTTATTGGCCTTCTGTTTGACTTCCTATTCAGCTCAGTGTGTATGTGTGTGTGTGTGAGGGTGTGAGAGATCCAGATGGAGATGGTTTTATAATCACGGGACAGTTGTTGTTTTTATTATTATTTTATCGTTGTTTTTACTGCTCACTAAACTGAGGACGAAGAGTGAAGAGGAGAGGAGGAAGGTGAGGGGAAAAGAAGACAAGAGGGGAGACAAACAAGGGAAAAGAGGCAGTAGAGGCGAGCAGAGAAGTGATGGAAGGAGGACAAAAAAATAGAAAGAAGGGTTGCAAAGGTCTCGTTGGAACAAAGAGAGGAAAGAGATATAATTAAAGATAGATGTGGAGAATAAACAAGAGAGAGAGGGCTGGAAAGGTGATGAGGAGGAGAGCAACAAATGAGGAGAGGAGTGAAGGTCTTTTTAAAACAAGGAGGAAAGAAAACAGGTGAAAGGAGGAGAGACAAAGCAGATACATAATGATGAAAGGTGAAGGGAGGAGAGCAAAGGAGTGACAGAAGGAGGAAATGGGAGAGAAGAGCAAAGAATGAGTACAAGAAAGATGGAGCAACAGAATAGAAAGGACAAAAAAACAGGGCTGCAAAAGTATTTTTAAAACAAAGAGAAGTGACAGGCTAGATAAAGAGGGGAAGAGAGAAAACAGGTGAAAGAGGAGAGACTAAGCAGATAATAATGATGAAAGGGGAGGGGAGGAGAGCAGAGGAGCGATGGAGGGAGGAAAAGCAAATTTCTAATGAAGAGGCGAATGGACGGAAGGGGGTTTAAAAGATATGAGAGAATTCAACAGAAAAGAGGGGAAATATATGGAAAAGGAGAATACAGAGGACAAGAAAACAAGTTTTTTTAAGATGAGGAGGAGAGACAAAGGTTAGAAAAAGGAGGAGAGAAAGGTGAAAGAGGACAGACAAACTGATAAAAGGAGCAACAAATAATGATGAAAGGTGTGGAGGAGTGAATGAAGGTGAGAAAGGGTTTAACAGTGGACGGAAAAGAAGAAATGGGAGAGAAGAGGATAGAATGAGTATTAAAAAGATCTGCAAGAGGAAAGGAAAGGACATAACAGAAGTTCTCAAGTCATTTTAAGACGAGGAAAAGAGGCAAAGGTTGGAAAAAGAGTAGAGGGGAGAAAACAGGTGAAAGAGGAGAGACCAAGAGGATAAATAATGATTAAAGGTGAGGGGAGGAGAGCAGCGAAGTGATAGGAGGAATAAAAGATGCATTACTAATGAAGATGGAAGGAGGGTATGAAAGATAGAAGAGAAGTGAATGGAAAAAATATGGGAAAAGTGAATAAAGTGGAGAAAAAACAGGGTTACAAAGGTATTTTTCAAACGAGGAGATGAGATAAGAGGGAGGAGAGCGAGAGAGAGAAGGGTTATAAAAGAAAGGAGAGCAGAAGGAAAAGAAGAAGAGATAGAGAAGAGCAGAGGAAAAAACATGGAAAAGAGAATAAAAAGGACTAAATACAAGGTTGCAAAGGTTTCTTTAAGATGAGGAGGAGAAGCAAAGGTTAGAAAAACAGGGGAGGAGAGAAAACAGGTGAAAGGAGACACAAGAGAGACGAAGAAAGAAGATAAATAGGGAGGGGTATAAAAGAAAGGAGAGACGTAGAAGAAATGAAAGAAAACTACAAAGAAAAGAAGCAACAGAAAAACAGAAAGGACAAGAAAACAAGTTTGGACAAGTTAAGACAGGGAGGAGAGACAAAGGTTAGAAAAAGAGGGGAAGGGAAAACAGGTGAAAGAGGAACGTCAAACTGATAAATGGAGCAACAAATGATGAAAAGTGAAAGGAGGGGAGCAGAGGAGTGAATGAAGGAGGGAGGGGGTGTAAAAGAAAGGAAAGAAGTGGACAGAGAAGAAGAAGAAATGAGAGAAAAGCGAAGAAAGAAAAATATCTGCAAGACAATAAAGCTAGTTTGCAAAGGTCTTTTTATGACAAGGAGGAGAGACAAAGGTTAGAAAAAGGAGGAGAGAAGAAAAAAAGCAGATAAATAATGATGAAAGACGAGGGGAGGAGAACGAGGACTGATGGAAGGAGGAAAAGATGAGTCAGAAGCCGGGCTGCCAGTGACTCGTGGAAATTAGAGAGAAATAAAGATGAAACGCAAAAAAGGAAAGAGAAGGAGGAGAGGAGAATAAGTACAGAACAAAGAGGAGGAGGAGAAGAGAAATAAAAGGAGACGAGTATCACTGAAGGTTGCAAAGATCTTGTTGAAACAAGGAGAAGTCAAATAAAAGGAAACAAAAAGGAACTGAAAGGGGGAAAAGGTGGAAGCAGAAATATTACTAATGAAGAGGAGAAGGGAAAGGCTATAAAAACAGTAGGAGAGAAGTGAAAAGAAATTAAAGGAGGAGAAAAGGACAGGTCTTTTTTTAAGCAAAGAGAGGAGACAAAGGTTAGAAAAAGAGAGGGGGAGAGAAACGAGCAGCAAATAAGGATAAAAGATGAGGTGAGGAGAGCAGAGTAAAAGATTAGAGTTGCCTTGTGAAAATGAGGAGAGGAGAAATAACGATGAAATAGAAACAGAAAGGACAAAAATATGAGTATTAAGGAAGGTTGCAAAGAGCTTGTTGAAACAAGAAGACAGAAGAGGAGACGGGTCAAAGGAAACAAAACGGAAAATGAGAAAAAGAGGAAATGGAGAGGAACAAGAGAGAATAAATAGGAGACGAGAGCAGAGAAATGGTGGAAAGTGATGCCAGCATTGTGTTGAAAGAGAGAAGAAACTGGAGTGCAGAAGTGCAGAAGAGCAGAAGAGCGGAGCAAAGGATAAAGTCCACATGAAGAAAGAGTGGGAGAGAAATGAAAGGAGGATGAAAAGGTTTGGAGAGAAGAAGAAAGTTAGTGAGAGAAGAGTAAAGGAAAGAGAGGGACAGAATGGAAAAATTGGAAAGGTGAGGCAACAGGAAGAAGGGAAAAGGAGAGAAAGAGGAGAAAAGAGGTGGAGAAATAACAAGAAGTCCTGTTGAAGAAGTGGAGGAGGATAAATGAGAAGAAGTCAAGAAAATATTGACTTTTAACACAGAACACAGCTGCTGGTTCCTGTTAAACAATCTGGCATTCAACACTGTTTCTTCTATTTTTTTTAACCCAAGACCACAACCTTTAAGCACATGTTTATTATTGTCACAGGGGCAATGAAGGTCCTCTAACCTTAAAGTACATAACCATGACTTCTCCTTAAATTGTTTTTGTACTTAAACTGAGCCAAACCTTCAGAGTATTAGTGTATAACCTACAGTAGATGGTACCCACAGGCGTACAGGTACACTGTATTCAGAGTAGTTTCACTGCTTTACCTTCATGTCAGACAGCCTTTTCTTACAGGAAACTGAAGCAGTTATATCCATTCATTCTCTCTTCAAAGCCACCAGACTCCATTGACAAAAATAGTCATTTTACCTTGAAGACCACAGGAGTTGCTGGTCTACAGCTGCCTGAGATTCAATCTGTTTGTTTGTGTTATTGGGCGACTTTTGAGTTTTAAATCATTAGCCCAAATTCACCAAAGTCTCACAATAACACAAAAAAAGAATGTCAATGGAGTCAATGACAGTAAGGTAAAGTGGTTTTTCTTAAAAAATACACCCCTGTGTCAATACTCCTGCCTGTTGTACTGTAGGTAATACACTGACTTTGGATGAGCACATCAAACAACACACTTAAAAATACCATCTAACCCTTTAACCATGTTTGTTATTGTAACCATGATGATGAAGGTCCTATAAACCTATGATCTTTTCCAAAACCTTAACCTTAGTGCCTGAACTGAACCAAAGCACAACCACAGCAAGATCCAGACTGGTCTCCCCTAAAAAACGTTTGTACTCGCAGCAAAAAACGACCAATATTTACATTTCACTTTGTCCTCCCTCACCCTCTAGTGGCTGTAATAACTATGAATGATGCCGAGGCCTAGCATAAAGCACGGAAGTTACACTCAGGGTGGTGGGATGGGCTGAACAGACTTTCACTCAGGAGAATAGGGTTTGTGTCCCATGTGGAAACAAAAATGATTTAAATATCAATTAACTTCCGTGCATCACGTTTTTGCATACATTTTTTTTTGCCCTAAAGCCAAATCAGTGGTTTTGTAGCCTGAATTCACAGAAGCTATAGACTTTTTTTATTACAACCTGAACCTGAACTGTACATGTATGTACAATGACGAGTACACTGTTTTAGAATACCTCGCTTGGCTCTATACTGTGATCTATGAAATGACTAGAGACCTATTCTGTTGTTTAGGTTGGTGGAGATCTTGTTGCAATGTCACATCATAAAAAAGGAGGTGTTTGTTTATTTTTGCTACAGTTTTGCAGGGCACTGACAAATGAGGTCATCCTGCAGATTCAGTCAAATTAGTGAACATTTTGGAGGAATTGTTGAGCAGAAATGTCTTGTTACAACAACAACAAAAAGGGGAAACTAAATGAGGACAACAAACAAGAAAAAAGGAGAGATAATCAAGATTGTAAATGTTGAATCATTAAGATTAATCATCACATCAACATTTGCTATTCTCTTTTCACTCCGTTTGTAGTTGTCCTCATTTTGTTTTTCTACTTGTTTTAACAAGACATTTCTGCTCAACATGTCCTCTGAATTAAACATCTAAATCATAAGCTTGAGTAGAAAAGAGACAGTATGTTCTTTAAAGAAAGGAGGAAACAGTGTATAAAGTAGCAAATGTTACAGAGAAGAGAGAGAAGGAAAACAGGAATAAAACTTCTCACAGCAACAAAACTTTACCTCTTTTCTTTCTTCACTTTTCTCCATCTGCTTCTATTTCCTCTGTCACTTTCTCTCCCTCTGACTCTTTATCTCCCTCTCTCTCTCCGTCCCTCCCACCACATTCGCAGGGTTCATCCAAGTCGCGTTGACGCCCACTCACCTCCAACATGCTACCTCAGTTTCCATGGTAATCGAGTAGCGACCGTGCTACATAAATATATACTTTAACATTCAGCTCTCCACAACTCATTAAGAACATCTTCAGATGAAAAATGTATCTCTCGGGGTGTTGTTCTTCTTAAAGGGCCATGGCTGTGAGTTTAAGGACTTTGTGTTGTTTAAAAAGACAGAAACTCTGGGGAATTTGGTGAACCTGTGAGGTCGTCAGCATGTAAAAAAAAACAGAAAAAAAAAAGCTGGAGCTGCTCCGCGGAGCGTGACATGATGGTAAATGTGACCCAGGGGGGATTTCATGAATACAAGAGAACATTTTCTAGTTCACGACTTGAGAGAGAGTCAGAACAAAGCTTATTTGGGTATAAAAGCTCCCACATTGTGACACAAAATCATCCTTCCATTCAGCCGTCTGCGGAGTGTGTCTAACATGTGTGATGATGGAAAAAGTTTCCTCTTGTAAACAGCAGATAGGTAGTAGTGGTCAACATATTGTGGCTGACATCATGGCTGACCAACAACAACAGACAGATGGAGTCCCGCCTCCTCTCGTAGCTTACATCTGCTCCACTTCCTCCTCTATCTCACTGGGTTTTATTTTAAATGTACTTGTTTGTTCATGAAGGTCCTCTAAATGAATTAACATTTAACTTATCCTCGTTTCTCAGTTGGAGATCAGAGGCCGTGTTCACAAAATATTTGATCTGAACACCCGGAGGACTCATAGTTTGCTCTGAAAACCTACTCACAAAGCTGCTGAGGCTTTTACTGAGGAATTTGGGGAAGTTTTAAGCAAAAAGGAGGACTTGCTATGTCAACAAGATCTCCAACCTGAGGGACAGAGTATTTGTCAATACCACTAACAACACATATGTGCGTTTCGCGGCTCACGGCACATGAGCGTTCTAAAAATAGCACACACATTATTATACATACATGTAAAAAAGGCTGCAGTTTTTGTGAATTTAGGCTACAAGACCACTTACCTAGGTTTAGGGCAAAAAACTTCTGGTTTAAGCGTTATAAAAGACAGTTTGAACAGTAAATAAATCTGTTTAGTTCTGACAGTGACGTGAGCCACGTTACATAAAAAACTCAAGTTATTTTTTTCCCCACACGGGACATGATCCCCGTTCTTCTAGGTGAAAATCCGCCGTTTGTTTGACCCATCCACGATTTCAACTCCACATCACCATCGATCATTACTACTACATCAGCACAAATTTCACATACTGTCATTTTTAAAGTGAGACCAGTCTCGCTATGATGATGTCATGTTTCATGAAACTATTATCAGCTGTCTTGAGTTTGTCTGTTTTTAAAAAATACTATTATTGCAGTAAATTGAGGCTTCAGTACAGTCACACAGATGTCCAGTTTATTTAACAGCACTTTGTAATCCCAGTGATGATACATTAGAAAAGGCAGCCATCATGTGCAATCAGTGTAAACTACAGTTTGACTGGTTGGTAGAGGCATTCTAGTGTTTTGAGTTGCATTAGTTTTATTGGTTGCATGACCTCATAATTTATTTTCATATTAGGCTAAATGTTTGCAAGTAAAAAAAAAAAGACATGCTACTGCCAATACTGAGGCTTTAAACAGCCTCCATGCCTTAATCTAACCAAATCCTTGAATCATGTTTAGAGCCTGACTGATTTTAAAGGAGAGATTCACAGATAACTGGTATGAAGGCTGGAATTAAAATAGACATGTTTTATGGGGATTTTACATGTGAAAAGGTCCCAAAAATATCAGTTTGAAAAAGTGTTTAGCATTTTGATTAATTAATTTACATCATACAGACAGTGTATTACATTGTCAACCTATTCTAGAAATGATGGGATAATAAAGAATAAACAGAAATAAAAAATAATAAATAAATCCCAATACCGTATGTTCAGCGTGACTATTTAAATAAAGAATAAATAAATAGCTTACACAATTTCGAGCAGTGTTTTGTGCATTATATATTTAGATTTATATAGTATAAAAAAGGTTTTAATAACAGCGCATCTTGGCCATACCGATACATACCAATATGCCTTTGATAGGCTAATATCAACCAATAATACCTGGCTCAAGTCAAGTTTAATTAATCAATTCTCTATCTGAAATGTCTGAAATGTCTGAATGAATCAAATAAGTCAAATAATATTATATAAAACTAACTGATTCATTTCCAAAATGTGAATTTTAACTTCTCGACTGAAAAGTTGTTTATCAGGAGATATTTTAGCTCTGAAACTTCATGATGTCCCTAATACACACAAGAAAAAAAACACACAACTTGTTGGTTCAGCCAAGTAGTCAAACTGTGTCAGAAATTCACACACACTGCTGTGTCACGAAAACACACTCATGCATGGAGAACACACACACACACACACACGCACACACACACACGCACGCACACACACACACACACACACACACACACACTCTATCTCTCCCTTTGCAGCAGATGGCTCCACAGTCATAGCTGATGTTTCACACATCAATGAAGCACACCATGTACTCACAACTACACACACACACACTCATGCCATGCAGGAACACACTCACAGAGAGGAACATGCTTGCACACATGCGTAACTGCTCGAACCCAGACGGACCGCCAACACACACACACACACACACACACACACACACACACATACACACACACACATGCATGAACAGTCACTCACATGCACAAATGCATACACATGCACAGAGTGTCCTCATCGGCGCTAATTTATGTAGTGACGAGCCATGTTGTTGGCGACTCAAACCTCATAACGCACACACACACACACGCACACACACACTCCCTCTCTCTCTGAAACACACACACGGGTTTAAAGCATTAACAGCAAAGAGGCAGCAGGTTATAGTGTAGTATCGTCATGGGTGTTGTTAGAGCTGATGTCAAATAGCCGATAGGACTGAGTGAGAATATTGCACCATAACCCCACGGCTCAAGGACATTATTGCTTTTACAAGACACTCAGCAGCACCTGTGGTTTTAATTGAAAGCATTCAACACCAAATACAGAAATAAACCAGATCACAGTTAAGATGAGACACTACAGTCAAAAGTTTTTTTTAATGCACTGGTCTAGGTTTTGGGCTATTTTTCCCCTAAAAATTCTTTCAGAATAGTAGAAATAAAACATCCAAAACTAACATTTTGTGTATAACAAGTGTATATTTTACTATATTCGATCCACGCCTGTATAATTATCCAAAATTCACTAAAAGTTAGAGTTCTATCTCAGCGTGTAGTACCACAAGCGTAGTCTAAATCTCCTGCACAATATCATGTCTGTTTATTATGTGTTTATTGAAATATGTGTAAATTAGCGCATATTTAAGGAGTTCACACTTCATTTGCAGATCTAAACATAAAATTTCGTAAGGCATGTAATGCAAACACATCACACGTCTTATTTAAATAATATACTGGGGAAGTTTCATGGTGATATCTATAAGTTTAAAAAAAAAACCCTAATCACCTGCAGTGTCTCCACACTGAATACAGACCTCTGATAAAATAAACCAGATTATGTTGCAGCGTGTTGTACCGCAAATGTAGTCTAAACCTCGTCATCACAGGCTGCATTAGAAAGCTCCAATTATCCTGCACAATATTATGTGTTTAACATGTTCTATATTGTTGTTGCTGTGAATTAGATTCAACATTTTGTCTTAAAATAGTAATTTCCATTAAGAATGTATAAAAACCTTTAAAGGCCATTTTCTCATAAAGACTTTTTTTCCCCTTATAAATCTCAACTTCAGCTCCTCTTACAGACACCAAACTGACCAGTTTTATTCCTAACTATATTCTGAAGGTTTTTGCAGAGGGGTTTGACTATATATCATTCATACCCTGATTTATGGAACAATTTGTTCCTAAAAACATGATGAAAATAGATTTTTTGTATGACTTTTGACAGTATTTTCGAGATATTTCCTCAATTCCTTCTGTACAAAACTAAGATATCAACAAAATAATAAAATAACTTTGAAAATTGCTTCTTGCTACATGCAAATGTGCACATATTTAATGCGTTCACACCTAATTTGCATATCTAAACATAACATTTCAGAAAACATGTAATGCAAAAACATATCGTCTAAATGTAAATAACAAACAGCGGAAGTTTCATGGTGATATCTATACATGCAAACACTAAATTCCGACCTCTGATAAAGCAAATAAACCAGATCACAGTTAACAAGTTGCTTCTTTTAATCACTTCCTCGAAAGCAACACTTCAGGAATCGGATCAGGAAAACAATCCTCCAAAACAAATAAATAGCTTGAAAATAGAGAGAAATTACATGCTCAGAAGGAATTTGATGTCAACTTTTTGAAGCCAACTAGGGTGGTGGAGAATCAGCGTTATTTAACTTACTGGAATCAATGTTTCTATAGCAACACAACTCTGGCCTCGCTCATATTGGGAAAGGTGTGAAAAACTCCCTGACAGCTGGTGAGCTATCATGAATTAATGTCACCGCCGAGACGCTGTCAACTACCTGATTTACAAAAACACACATATTATAAACACAAGCATATAGAGCTGCAGAGCAGAGTAGTGGGATTCACGTCGTTGAATGATATTTAAATGTAGTTTTTAATAAATGAAGACTTTGGACCACCCAGTGAGACGAGCTGTGCTGACAGCAGGAATAGTAACACAGAGCGGCGCAGGCGGCGTGCCCAAATATCTCTGGCACATTCGAGCAATTAAGGTACAGAAAAACATTTGATTCAGGGTGTTAGGATGATTTATTTTCCATCAAGAGGGAGGAGGGAGGGGGATATCAGCATGCAGTGTGAGATCTGTGTGCTCTCTGCAGCAGCGAGAAGCTCACCTGTCCAACAAAAAGACTGTCAAACATCTCAGGAAATGGGAATTAAGCCCAAATTGCAGTTATGAAACAGAAACGGTGCAGTGGTTTGAAGTGCACCTCATATTTTCAGGTGTTTTTCACATTAAACTCGCTGCCTACTGAGTTCAGAAACACCAAGTTCCTAGCTGCTTTTCTTGAAACATTTCTCTTTCTAAAAGCCTTTAGAAATGTTAAATTTATGGGTTTTTTTTAAATGTTTTTTTTAATCTCTATTTATTTAATCTTTTAAAAATATTTTTAAGCACACAGTTCTTACATCACATCCTGCTGATACATTTCCATATATATATTTTAAATATATATATCTTTTTTTTTTTTTAAGAAAATTGGATACAAAGAATAATAATATTAGAGGAAAAATTAAGTCCACAATCCAGCAAAAACATACTTTTCTGACTTTATGTGCTTTGTTTGATTTTATTTGTTCAATTTTATTTTATTTTTTGAAGCACTTTGTACTATTTTGAAGAACAGCATTATAGAAATAAAATGTATTATCATTAATATATTTAATATTATTATATTATTAATATTATTTTTAGTAATAGTAGTGGCAGCAGCACTTTCATTCTTTCATTGTACCTGCCCTTTATTCTGACTTTATGTGCCCTGTTTTATTTTATTTGTCTGACTTTATTTTATTTTGTGAAGCAGTTTGTACTATTTAAAAAAACAGCATCATATAATTATAATTTTTTATTATTATTATTATTATTATTATTATTAATATTATTAGTTTTGTTTTTTAGATTTTAAAAGATGAAGGCAATTTTGATTAAAGGGTTAGTCCACTCAAATCACAAAAAATCAAGGAAAGATGATAAGGAATGAAACTTTTTAGGCTGTTTTCATGATCGTTTTGTAGGTATTACTACAAAAATGAATGCACTGAATTAAAATAATTTGTCCGTTTAGGTTTCATACATACTGTGGATGCAATAAGAGCAGGCAGGAGGAGAGGTGGATGGCACAAACTCTGGGGAGACAGTGTTCTTGTCCCATTCTCGTGTTTTAAGTCCTGCAGTTCTGTACAAAGGCCTAGTGGTTTTGATGCCTCACTAAATGTAGTTCCTTGTCAAAACTTTACCATTATTTTCATAAGAATACTTCGAACTGTTGTGATTTGCAAAATAGAAAATATAGTTGGTCAACTCATTTACTTACTTTATCATTCCAGTGATATTGGTTTTGCTGTATTTGGCCAATGAATCAGAATTTCAACTGCACAATAGGCAAACTGTAGCAGAGTAGAGTCGAGCTTTGTTGTCCCTGAGGTGAAATTTGTTTTAGGTACCGAGCTACTGTCCATAGCTTTACATAAAAACTAAGAACAACAACATAAAAACCTCTTTAAACATTTAGCATTGACGACAAGTCAGTGCTTCAGAAGAACCTGCAAGAACTGAAATGCTGAAGTTGCTCTGATGCTCTATCCTAATATTACACTTTAGAGTTCATCAGCTTGGTGTTGGCTGGAACAAAACGACGGCTTCAAGCTGTTTGATTTGCATTTTGGCACAAGGAGTTCTCTTCATAATGGCAGAAGTTTAATACAAGACAGAAGAGGATGTAGCTGTAGAGAGTCCCCAAAGATTTTTGTTGTTTGTTTCACGACGGCCAGCTCATTTCTTGTTTCTTCCCTGTTACCTTCAAAGCTGTTTTGTGCGCGCTGGCAAACACTTTCAGCTGCATGGTGAGTATGCCAAACCCTGCTGTAATTCTGTAAATCTCTCTGGGACATCAGCGTGATCTGCTCACTTCATACAGCGTCAATCACCTGAGAAAGTAAAGTTTCTGCTGCTTCATTGTGCAGGTTTTCAATGTGATTGTTTCCAAGATGAAAAGAAGCTTTTATATCTTTAATATCTCTCTATACTCAGTTTTGCATTCATACCATGTCATTTTATCCTTGTTTATTTGACTTGCAGCTAGTATTATATTTTTTTCTTAAATTAATTACAGTATCTAATTATATTGTAGTGATTGTTATTGTGTGCATTGTGTCCAGATGCCCTGCTAATATAGAGGGACAGTAAGCAGAACATTCAGGGCCCTCGTGCCCTGTGGACATGAGCATTTGTCAAATGTTCCTGCTCTGCATCATGGTGCATGTCAGCCAGCATGACAGGCATGTTAATTGCTTAATTTCATCATGCTGTCATACACCTGTATACAAGAATCTGCATTTGTTTTGTTTCTCTGCTCATTAATTCACATCTTGGCTTATAGTATTATTCAATTGGATGAGTATATCCTGTAAAGTGCCTAAGGTTTAGTTGAATGACCATACCACTAATTCACACAGGTTTCAGGTATCCATTGTTTTCCATTCATTAAAACACAAAATGAGAATCTGTAGGCGAGACACTACAGGTAAAAATGTTTTAATATTTTTGAGATTTTTTTGTGCCTTATGGGTTAGGGTTAGGGTTATATTTTTGTCTGTAGAGTTCTTCTAAATTCACCAAAAGTTGACATTAGACAATGTTGTTTTGCTAATTTAACATAAAATTATAGTAATAAATGACTATATCAGTGATTTTGTTCATTTTATCTGACTTAATACAAATCACACAATTTCAGGTATCCATTGTTTTCCATCCATTTCAACACTATATGAATTTAAAGCGAGACACTACAGGTAAAATATTTTGACTTTTGGAGATATTTTTTTCTTCTTCTTTTAGTCTAGTGAATAAAAACCTCTAAAATACAATTTTTGGGGGTTTATTTTACTTCACTTTGTGTATTTGCAGCTGTAGTTTTATCTTAAATTCACCAAAAGTTGACATTTGATAATGCTTCATTTGCATATTTGAACAAAAATGTACACATCACTGACTTGAGTTCACTTTGATTTTGAAAGTGTTTTTATTTTTTATTGATTTTAATACCGTACAAATCAATGGCTGCCTGGAGCAGAAACAAACAAACCCTCTCGCTCTCTCCCACTAAACAGACACATGTAAAGTTTCCTTTAAGTGTATTTAAGGTGTAAGATTTACGTCATGATTGAAAGAGAAAAGATGAAACATCTTTGCATAAACACTAAACTTGAGTCACCGGAGTTGAAAGGAAGCTGCAGACACTCATCCATCCCACAGATCTCCGAACTCTCTAACACGTTACACTATCTTGGCTTCAGACGCTGCTGCCTATTTCTGCTCGTGTCGCTCTCATGCAACCCCTTTTGTGCTGGCGCAAACATATCTCTCTCATTTCCCATGCGCAGAGCATGTTATTTGAATTTTTAAGACGTGATCGTTTCAGGCAATTTCATCAGACCTGGCTGCACGAAGGAAGTTGGAGATAAAATTAGCTCGGGTGTATGAGGATCCAAGAGGTGACTGGTGATAGTCATGAGTGGTTGTTGGCCAATTAAATCTCTTGATATAGATTTCTATTCCTGGATTAGGTGACGAGCAGAGTTGGATGCATGCCTTTGATGCGTTTTCTTGAGTGGGTAATTAAAGAACATTTATTTATGGTGTTGTGTTTGCAGTGGAAACTTTACCTTGCGTTTGCCGAGTTTGTTGTCGTTTAAAAAGTTTAAGAGACCTGACTTTTTAAAGGTGCTGTAACGGCTTCATTAGTTTCTCATCTGTTTAGTGAAGCACAATAATTAAGAAAAGGAGTAGGTGAGAGTCTATTTTCGACTTTCTTTTAATGAGAAATTTGAGTTGAAGTATTAAGGAAGTTAGAACAGAGTCGGATGAGAAGATAATCTCAACGAAAGAGAAGGTATTTAATCAGCAAGAGAGGAAAGCAGCAGCATCTGTTCTTTCAGCAAATCACCAAAACTACATGTGTTCAGTGACAAATACCTCTTTATTTATAAAGACTCTAAACCACCAGGAACATAAAAAGAAATAGTGTGGCATTGTTAGGCTGCAGAGGGGGAAAGTCGCCATCATTATGGGTCAAAAAAATGTCACACCTTGCTTCAAGTTACTGCTGTTTCCTTCCCATTCCCTTCATCAATCACTCATTCTTTAAAAAAGTAGCATAACTACTTACTCAACCGCAAAAGTAATCACATGCAGCTACCTCAATACAGCCTCCAATTAAACTCCAAACCTCCACACAGCACACATCCCTTTTGTCATGTGTAGAAGTAGAATTCTAAATAGAACATTATAATCACCTAATATCTTTTTTAGGTGCATTATAAAACAATAAGCCATGAGAGGCTTTGTTCTGCAAAGCACAGACCTTAAGCTGTTCTAAAATCCCTATAAACCATGACAGCCTCAACTGGCTTGATTGCTTTTATTAAACAGTTACTACATAAATACACAGCAACAAAAAATGCAGTAATTTCTTCACAGCGAATGATCATTCTGCAAACCTGCAACATAGTTCTTCAGCGACATGTTGCTGCCAAAAAACACACAGATGCAGGGGAGAGCATGTTTAAAGACCGGCGTTATCTGGATATTACCATTAATTGTGCAATCGTTGAATTTGTGTTCAATCATGTCTCTTTTAAATTCCTACTACATACTCATCTCTTTGAGCCAAATATTTTATTGTAGCTATTTATTGCGACTGTGTATTTTTATTTTTTATTTTTTCTTTCACCTCGTGCTATAGAAATAAACTTTGACTTGACTGTGCCTGTACAGAGGTGTTTGAATCTGGTCAGGTTCGTTTCACACATTTCGTCACCAAACAGTTCTGGTGACTCCCTGAGAGGAAATGCAAACTTTTTTCTGTTCGCATTCTCACTGGCAACACGAACAGTGAAGTGACCGAATCTGACCAGCGATCAACAAGTCAAAATTGTGTTTTATTTCCAGTGTTGCATATCTGCTCAGTAATAGTAGCAGTAACAGATGTAGCCTGGACCCAACTGTCAGTCCATTTGTCTGTGTTTTCTTACATTGTTTTCATTATAGGTTGCATTTTGTGTTTTGTTCTGTTTGCTTTTTACATGGCTAACAGGTTTTAAAAATGGCGGTTGCTGGTGCTGCATTGGCTGTGTCGACCAATCACCTTACATTTACTTCATGCAGGGTTACTCTCCTGTTAGAGGGAAGCTTTCTCCGAAACAGGAGTTGAAAATGTCTCTCAAAATGTGGTTCTAAGAGCTTCGATCTTGTGGTGCGGACGCGATGAAAAGGACGTTTTTAGAACTATGAAAAAGTTCCTCTGGTCCGAAAACCGCTTTAATTTGGAGTTTAATTTAGGACAAATAAAGTACAGAGCAAACTCCAATATCATGTTTTACTCTCCCTGTTGCATATCTGCTAAGTTATAGTAATAGTAGCAAAGCAGCCTGGACCCAATTGTGGGTGAATTTGTTTTCTGCTTATTTTTCTTTATGAGCAGAAGTTTGTCTGTCATTTTGTCTGTTGTTTAAATGGCTTTGAAAGTGGCGGTTGCTGGTGCTCATCATCGATCATCGTACACTTACATCATGCATGGTTCCTGTCCTGCTAACCTGTCCTGTCCTGAAACAGGAGCTAAAAAAGTCCCACAAAACGTGATTCTAAGAACTAAGATGTTGTGGTAAGGACGCAATGAAAAGGACGTTTTGTTTAGTTCCTCTAGGTCGAAAACCCCTCTTAATTTGGAGTTCAAATTTAGCACAAATAAACAACAAAGTGACAGCAAACTCCAATCCATAAAAATATAATCAAGGATGTTTTATTAACTGTGATAAGAGCAACATGTTTCACTCATCAGAATCATGAAAAGCTGCCAAACACTTATCAGCAGCTCCAGCTGTGCAGTACTTTGAGATTACAGAAAGATATTTGTTAAGCTTTTCTCACTTCTGTGGTAATCCAGATTTGTGATTTGCCCCATTAGACATAATTTAAAGCCTTAACAGCACTAGTATTGTGCTAATATTTTATTGCATATTCATGCTTTTTGTTGCTATGTGAATAAAGACACACAAACAGTTAGGGCTGCAGAACACGTCGCTGCTGCTGCAGGCTCTTTTCTGTGCCTCCGAGTTAATTGCAGGCTAAGTCAGACGCATTGTTGATTTTTTACTGTGGACCAGCCACTCACACAGACCTGCAGCCCCATCATTTCACCGTGACATGTCATCATAATTTGTGATTTATGACCCTTATTAAAAGTATTGACACAAGTGAAAGTGAAATATGATCTGACAGTGATATCGTGGGAGGCTGAAGGAGAACAAAGACAGAATGCTCTGCAGCCTGTGTGTTTTTAGTTTATTCTTAATGATCGATACATGACTGTAATTATGATTTTTCTTGCATAAAAACAGCTTTTAAAGGGCTTAGCATTAAAATAATGAAAATGTGGTTTAATTTCTTTGCTGGCTTCAATGTGTAATCAGCCTACTGTAGCACTGCCCTTACACAACCTCTTGACATCTCATCTGATGTCTCTCTTTGAAGCCTGTAGGAATTTCTTGGTGCGTCTCTACAAGGACTCGCTGTAATTATGTTTGCCTGTAACGTTCAGGGAGAATGAAGTACAAGGTTTAGTTGGAGTTTAGATTATGAGAAAAAAAGTAAAGAAGCCTCTGACTCATCTGGCCGGCTCGAATCTTCCCACACAGCTTCAGGACTGCACACCACAAGTAACTTCTCTCAACTCATTTTCATTCAGATTTTAATCGAATGCGGTGATGTTTTTTTTTTATTATTCATCACCAAGTTTTTATTTTTAACACCATCAAATTTATTCCAATTATACTATGCCGGATTAATATTTGTAGTTCAAGAAGTGGCAAATAAAATGTTTTTATTTAATTATATTTTTCATTTTTAGCAGCTCATTAAAATGTGCTGATGAGAAGAGTTGTGAATAGAACATTAGATTCAAATATTCCAGAAATGTGCATAAAACTCTGTCTGTGACTTTGTCACTGCAACTTTTGTTAGTATTGTGCTATTTATCATCCCTTGGTCTTTGATGTTTTTTATTTTAAATATTATTTTTTGTGCATTTTTATGTATTTATATGTATTATTTTTTTGCACATATGAATATGTTGATTATCATATTATTGACAAAATATAATCAATTTGAGCAAAATAAATTTAAATAAATTATTAATTTTGCAAATAGGGATATTGTAAAGTGAAAATCAAAGAAATCAATTTAAGGGAAGAAAAATAAAATAAATAATTTATGCATTTTTGTAGGTTGAAATATGTAAATTTTCATGTTTCTGATACTCTAAAGAAAAAGCCAAATAAATAAATGAGAAGGGAAAAAATAAATGCATAAAACATGCCATCATGTGGCTGCTGCATGTGTCGTTTGCAGCGTGTCGTGTCAAACTAAGGCTAAATGTTCATGTTAATAGGGAAAAAAAACCCTCCTGACTTCTCGCTGACCTCAAACATCGAACACTTAAAAGGTAGAAAACAGGACGCAGGACATGTTTAAGGACGGACACGGAGCCAGAGGAGCTCTTAGTGTAAGAGGGGGACCCTCTCAAGCCTCCCTACCCCCATCTGCATCTTCCTGCCTCCAATACCAAGTCAATTAACCTAATGGAAGTGGCAATTAATTAACTCAGCAAACACAATGATTAAGGACCTGACAATCAACTGAGTGGGAGTGGTTTAAGTCATGCTGATTTAGAGGTAATGACTTTCTGGCTTCTCTTTGATGCAGAAAATAAAATAATAATCACATGTGAAAAACTGGATTTATGTCAGATAAATGTAGGTGGATTCAAAAAGCTGAAATGAGTCAAAAGCCTTGAGTTCAAAGATCTGACTCAGAAAAACAGTCACACTCGAGTCCCACAGCGCCGACGTCAACCACTTCAACTTTTCACAATAAAAGCACTTTAATTTGGCTTGAGTAAGCATCAAACGCGAGGCCTTACCGTGTTCCTTTGGCCGTTGGTTCCAATTGGTCCTCTGAACACCCCCTTGATGCTCCGCAGCTGTCCGTCACGCAGGTGGGTGGAACTGATCACAATGTAGTAGCACGCCATTGGATTTGTTTCATAAACTTAAATATCTACTTGAAGAAAAAGTCTTCTTCCTCCTTCTTCTTCTGTCTTCCTCAACTCTCTCCCGCTCTCCTCATCTCGCCTCTCCTCGTCTGTTTTATAAAGAAGAGGAGGGACAGGAGGGGGAAAAAAAGAAAAAGAAAAAGGAGGAGCGCAGTTTCTCCCCCCGCTGCTCTAATTTATTCTTTCTCTTCTCTAAGTTTGTGCCAGTGACTCTTTGACTCTGCCTCTTCTCTGCTCATCTCCCCTCAGCTTCTTCTCTCTCTTTTTAAATATTTCACCCTCTGCTCCTCCTTTCTTTCCGCTCTTGTCGTTGTCTAAATGTTTTTTTTATTCTTCCCCCGTTTTTTTCCCTCCTCTTTTAAATATTTCCCTCTTTGAGTCTTTTTCTCTCCAGATGTTTTGCTCCCATCTTTCATTCATCAATCTTTCCTTGTCATTGACTCGCTCCCCCTCTCTCTCTCCCTCTCTCTCTCTCTCTTTCTTGCTGAGTCGAAATTTCTTCCCGAAATCTCAGCCTCTCATTGATCAGTCTTGCAGTTCCTCTAACTATCTCCCGTCCGCTGCCTCCCTCTCTTCACTTCACAATCTCTCCAACCCCCTTTTGTTTTCCCTCCCTCTTTGTCTCTGTGTCTCTCTAAGTGGAGGGGAGGGACACTTTTTTCTCTCCTCTTACTATCTCCCCATCTCCTGTCCCTGTCTTTGTTTCTCTCCTCGTCTGCCTCCTTGTTAGTGTGGAGAAGAAGTACTCAGTCTTCTCCTCCCTGTGTCTTCCTCTCTGTCAGAGCAGGCGTGCAGCTTCCTCTCAGATGCTCCTCTCCTCTCCTCTGCTGCGCTGCATGTGTTCGCTCTCCTCCCTCCCTCTACCTCCCTCTCTCTGCTGATCTCTTGCTCTGTGGCCAGCAGAGTGGTTTGCTCCTCAGTTACCCGCCGTTACCATCTGCCCTTTTAACGCACGGAGTGCTGACGCTTGCTCTCTCCATCCCTCCCTCTCCCTTCCTCCCTCCCTCTCTCTCCCTCCCTCTCTCAGCCTCTCCTCTTGCTGTCTTTCTTCTCTCTTTAATCATCTCCCTCTCTCCCTCCTTCTCTCTTTCTCTCAAGCCAAAGGAGACAAGCTCCACCTACTGGTAAGCAGCAAACATACAGAGAGGAAAGAAGGAGAATAAAAGGCGGAGAAGGGAGTGAAATGGCAGGATTTCTTAATTCCACCCATGTTGTCTGCAAAAACTGCAGTTTATCAGTCTTTATATGGAGACACAACCATGGAGCTAGTGGTGATTAAGTGTCTTACTAAAGGGCACAATAATTCACCCACAAAATCTTACTAATACACACAAATCTTCAAGAACTCCTTTAAACCATGTTCTCCTGCTCTCCTGGATGTCTTTAACTACATAAATACAAAATAAATACGGGCTGAGGTGTTCAGAGTATTTAAGCATACATTAAGACAAATAAATAAATAACAGATGGTCATGATATGGAGGCTCACTCATGCCAGGAAAAGAAGCACTTAATATACTGCCATAAAGGAGAAATTAACATTTGTATGTCATGCAAGCTTCCACGGTGAACAGAGCATCCAAAAAAGGAGGAAATCTAAAATGACTTCTGTCTGTTTACAAACCCTCATGCAGTATAATCCACGTCACATTTATCCAGTCATATGTTTCCCAAACATACACATTTTAGTTTAAACATTTCTATTATAACGCTTCTGCATAAACCGTCTTGCTTGCATGTGCATGCTACTCATCTGGACTCGATACTCGATACTAATAATCAAGGATTTACTTCTGGATCCTCCTTCTTCACAGATGTATGTGGGAAAAACTTTCTTCACAAATGTTAATTTGACATGTGGTGAGTAATTGATATTGAAATGTTCAGATTTATGTCCTGGAAAATATATGCAAATTGCACCTTATTTGCATATCTAAACATACAATTTCAGAAAATGTGTAATGCAAAAAAATATTTTCTTTATGTAAATAACAAACTGGGGAAGTTTCATGGTGATATCTATACATTAAAAAATTACCCTATTTACCTGTAGTGTCTCCCCTCAAACAAGTGACTTGTTTTTTAACAGGAGACAGCTCTTTTCTACACACAAAACAAAGGGTTTTTATGGCTTATGTTGCAATTTTTCTTTGCAACTTAATTTTTCCAACATCAATACAAACAAATCCATCTACACAAACAACTAGAGGTGTTCCGTGCATGTAGAAATTAATCTTTTCACTCACTGAGTCGGCTTCATCAACATGAGCCTTGCAGACTGAGTGGCTGTTAGCAGAGGAGCTGCTGTCTCTGGTGATTGAAAGCTCTGTTGTCAGGTCAGCTGTGATGTAGAGTATATCACTGCCTGCTTAAAAGCTCATTAAGCCACATAAACCTGATCCCCATAAAACAAATCATGATGTGATAACTCTCAGTGCAAATAGGTTCCTGCTGAGCTGTTAACTTTATAAAGAGTGCTTGTCTAAGTCGGCATAGCAGCTTGAATGAGCCGCAGACTGAACACACTCAGTCAGAATCAAACATCACGGCTGTATAGACGGAGATGTGATCGAAATGAACTACACAATCAGTGTCTTTGAGCTGAACTCAAAAAAAAAAGATTCAGAGTAATTTTGTAATTTCCACCTCTACCAACGCATTTTCAATCCCAACTTGTCACAGATGGACAATTGTCAGAGACTTTATGTGTCAGTCTATGACGCTCGAGTACCCCTCTAGTGTCAGTTTTGCTCGTGCAGGGCTGACGTCTCAAAAGTCCGCAGAGGAAGGAGGTCCTGGTGTTGGATGGGTCAAACTGCTGTTCATGTCCCAGACCTTAGAAATTAAATTGGCAGCTTAAAAGTCTTAAATAGTGACTTCAGTTTCTATCCATTGTTTGCCCAGAATGATTCTGAATTTCATCAAACAAGGGAACCCTCAAATCACTATATAGTGTACAACAAATGAAACTAGAAAATTTCCTCTGGGGAAATTTTGAAAGGGCCACGGGGGCTACTGCCGGTGTGTGTACACTATGATGAGATTCTTCAGAGATTTCAAACTATGCCCTTTAACCTCAAAATTTGTGTGTGTGTGTGTGTGTGTGTGTGTGTGTGTGTGTGTAATTAAAATCACATAAAGTTACCTGTGTGTGCGTGTATGAAGCATGTTTATGCATGTGTGAGGAGTGTGCGCACTTTAGTGCATGTGTGTCTGTGTGTATTTGTAACTGTAATCACATCAAAGATCAAAGGCAATCAGATCAAAGCAATCAACAGAATGAACTGCAGCTGTTGATGTTCCGAAAGAGTGACAGCAGCCAGAGGTGGACAGACTCGAATTTCTGGCCTCGAACAGAAAGCATTTTTAGCAAAACCCTAATACCTATCATTGATCCGACTTCACTTTGAGCGTCCCGAGTTCTTCCTGAACGTCTACATATGATTTTTTTAAAGAAAAATAAAAAAATAGCTTTGTTAGAGCGATCTAAAAAAACTGTTTTTTTTTCCTTTATCCGAAATCTCCCTGCGTTTTTAATATGGGAGCCAATGAAGCTGTTGGTGCGTGTTGGTGGATCATCTCTGCATCTTACGCCCAAACTATAACTCTGACAGCTTTACCAGAGGATTGTGAGTGAGACGACAAATTTTCCTACGTTTCTATGTAAAAATGATTTCTATAGAGTGGAATTTGCGGCCTGGAGCGCAGTTTTCAAATTTATTTTTTGACAGTTTCTTCTCTCTGGATTAATACACCGATACACAAGACTTGTGTCTACTGTTTAAAGTTTAAATGGAGTCTCTAGGTGAAATTATGCCGGAGAAGTAGACGTTTAAAAATCTCCAATGATTGTTCTTTTTCGCTCATTTTTTGTCGGCCGTCCCATTCATTTCAATGCAAGATTTTGAGCAGTTTTTCGTGATTTACGTCGCGAAAAATTCGTATTCTGTAGAGAAAAGTAATAGCACACCGATCCAGATCAAACCGCGCGTTTTGATATATAATTTGTCCTGCAACTCTTTTAGTTGCCCCGAGCACTGGTCCCTACAGCTATTGCTGTATGGGACCAGTGCTCGGTGCGATTGCCCCGAGGCCCTAATAAAATGCATTTTTCATTTGCATAAAAATATAAATAACAATAAATGACCCGTGACTGTTGGCCTCAAACATACTTTTCTTTTAACTACGTGTATGTGATCACATGACATCAGCCTTGTGTATCCTTTTTCTTTTTAAGATATTTTTTGGCCATTTTTGGGCTTTATTGATAGAGACAGAGTGAAGGGGGAGACAGAGGGGAAGACATGCGGGAAATGGACAAAGCCTCTATGGTACACTCTCTACCAGGCGTGCCACCGGTAGAGAGCGTAATATTGTGCCTTGTGTATCCTGTAGTGGCTTGGATCATTCAGCCTGTTCTCCCATCAAAAAGGTTAATATAGGTAGCGTGTACAGGCCGCGAAAAACAAGCTATGTCTCCGTATTTTACCGTCCGCCTTAATGCAGCGGCCGCCATCTTGCTGACATAGTAGTGATTGACAGCCAAGGGAAGTTTAAAAGGGCAGATTCCCACACTCAGTAGGAGGTTGAGGTGGTGGTGGATGGGTCCAACAAGTGGTGGACTTTTACCCAGGAGAGTGGGGTTTGCGTAACAAAAGTAAACCATTTTTAACTTAAGTTACAATAATCACGTTTTTGAACGCAACTTACATTTTTTACATAACAGTCACGTGACCCTTGTAACTACTTAATTTCCGGCATTTACGTACATTTATTTACTGTTTAAACTGTCTTTTATAACGCCTTACCAGAATTTTTTTGCCCCAAACCTAAGGTCAATGTTTTACAAAATAAATCCACAGAAATTGCAGTCTTTTTTACAACCGCGGACCGTACGTGTGTGGTATTTTTAGAACGCGATACGTACCTATATGCCATAATTTGTGGTACTCGTCCGCCGTTTATATTGGAGAACTTGTTGGATCATTGGTTGTGCACGTCTTTAGAATTTACATTTCAGCAAGATGCAATATGCATGTAACCGTTTGGAGCAGGGTTGGGGCTGTATGTTGATGAGACCGGATGGGACAACATGGAAGAGCTGCTACAACAATGACAGGAAGTTTTGAAAGGTTCTAAGACAGATTAATTTAGGTCCATTGCATATCGATAAACATGCATCGCCATGTTTGTTTACATTACACCATGCAAATTCCAAAGCTCTACCACTTTTTTCTACCACCATTTGAGCCCTTACAGAGTCTGATTTATGTGGTGCTCCCTGTAGAGAAATCCTCCAGTGACACGCATTGTGCAAAGGCAAGTATGTGAACATTGACGTTCACGACACAGCCGGTTGTCTACGTGTATGCATGGTTTAAAAGCAAGTATATTTGAGCCTTTTGTGGACTTTGTTGTTCCTCACTTCTGCCTTGGTGTTCTTTATAATTACTACGGCCACCAGAGGTCGCAGCTAATTACAAACATACATATTGGGCAACAAGTCCTCCAATCTGTATAATCTGATGCGTTGTTCCTTCCCACCCTCAATTATGATTGCTGGAGATCAACACTTTCTCATATTTAAAAGTAACATTTGCCATTTTAAGCATGCCGTTAATGTTAACGTTGTGAAACTGTTTTGTTAGTTTTAGCCAAATAAACAAAATATATTTATGTTAGGGCAGTCTTAAACATAGTTTGAACCTTCAGATAACAACGTTTACATTTCAACCTCTCTAAGTGGACCTTGTCATTTTTTATAATCCGTGTTCTCACTTCTCCATTTGCAATGGCTAGTAAAAAATCTTCTTCAAGACAGTTTGATGTTAATAGTGTAAATGATGGCCCCATTTAGAAGAAAATAGAAGATAAAGAATCGTGTGATTTGGGGCATGGCTACCTTTGATTGACAGGTCACTAACAAGGCGAGCCGTCATCAGAAGAGAAGCAGAGCAATGACACAGCAACGTGTCAATAAAGTTTTAAAAAATAAAAGGATGTTTACCGGTTTGGTCTCATAACTTTGACCCTTTCACACTGTATTTTCACTTAATGACAGTTTATTTAAACGTTTTGTTCATTAAAATGTCTTGTTCAGCGTTTGGTTGGACTAACAGACACTCCAAGGAGTCGCTGTTCATTTTTCTTAGGTAAGTAATGTACATTTTGTTTTTGTTTTTTGCTAGCCAAAACTAACATCCCAGTTAATGCTCCAGTTAATGCTCAGTCAGGTAGAGGGGTAGAGAGGCGTGTAGTTAGTGTCGTCAGATCCCTCTCACTCCTCCGCAGTCCAAATATAAGTCAATACCTCAAACGCAGTCCACAAACCAACGGGTGACGTTGCAGTGACCACGTCCATTATTTATATACAGTCTATGGGTCAAACTAAGGCAACATTCTCATGGCATCTATTTCAGACATTATGGGAGTTTATTGAAGTCTTCCCTACCCCCTTGCATGTTGGAAATTGGTGATAAAGGTACACCAGTTTGTTAAAAAGTGATCTGTATTATGAGAATGTTTTGCTAAGAAATCCTCAGTAACCCAGGTATAAACGACTGAAGCTACAGTAAATGATTTAAAGTGAATGTGAAAAGGAAATGACAATCACGCAGTGCATTAGAAAAACTGCATTTTCATGAAACAAGTAGGAACAGTAGGTCAAAGATTAACCTGGAAGTAACTAATGGGCATTTACAACTGCTGATTATTTTAAAATGATCTTTTATTTTATACTCTTAAGCGGTTTGAATGATGTGGAAAAACTGCAGAGCTGGTGTTTAAAACCTGTCTGCTTGTGTGACTACTAGTGCTCTTTTCATTAATGGACTTTGTTCTAGCAACTTTAACACAGATGAATATATCGTCAAAAATTATGAGATTCGTGGACAAATCTTCAAGCAGGACTGGAAGAAGGTCTGCTGGTGGTTATGCTTGCAGTTTCTGGGACCAGATTAGAATGATTTAGATTTAAGGGGTCGGGATGTGAAATAGGAGCAGAGGAGGTCACAGATTTAATGTTTTTCAAGCAAATAAAAGTAACTTCCAATCAGCTCTCTGTGGGAGGTCAGTAGAAAGGAGAAATTGTGTCTCTGTTGGTGCCGGAGAGACGCTGAGCTCAGAAAGGTCTGACTCACACAGAGAATCACAAAAATCAAGATGGTAAGAAAAAAAAGCGTCGCCAGATCCTTTAACCAGAAAGAGACGTTCTGGGTAAGTCGAGTATTCGAGACAGTTTACTTTTCAGCTCAAAAGCTTAAACGGATCACTTGTTTAATCCATGAGAAACTAGAAAAAGTGCTTGCAGCGTGAGTGCAGATCTCCACCAGGTGTGTCTACCTCTCCCCTCCTACCAAAAGAAGAAAAAAAGAGTTTACTGTCAATCAAATGTCCTACAAGGCTGCTTTATTCCTTTACCCAAGAGGGTTCTGCTAAAGTCCTGCCCTGCTGTGATTGGCTAGAATTCGTCATGTTGACGCGCAGAGACTGTCCTCCCACAAAATACGACCCTATGTGTTTTTTCAGGAGCTAATTATGACTCATATTTATGTTTGTAGTTAGTGGTGCTCTCTAGTGTGAAAGTAAAGGGGGAAGTGAGCTGTACTGAGTATTAAGCAACCTCCCAGGGTTATTTTTAAATAGGCCTAGCAATTTTTGCAGCTAAGGATGAAACATCTCACTTAGCTGATGTCTTAAGGAGTTGAAAAAATAGTTTTTTTCATTTCACACCCAAGTCTTAAGGCTAATACATACTCTGCAAGAACAGAAAAATGTGTTCTCTCTTCCTGGGCTGCAAGAAAAAATGACGTCATTATTTTCTTGCAGCTATGTGGGAGAGCCCTAGCCTGGGTATACCCATGCTGCCTTGCACACTCGATTTCGTTTCAAACTGCAAGGCGGCATGGTGTCCGTGGCCGATTCTTAGCCCTGCTTTTGGTATCTAATTACAGAACGGGGAGGGACGGCAAGACGATGACACATACTATTCGACAGATGGAAATTGTATTTTGCTTACGGATCCAACATGGCTGCAGCAGATGCAAAGCTCTCTTTGGATCTAGCTGTAGACAGTGTTCTAGATAGTTTAGAGCGAAAGTTTATTTTAAAAGAAGAACAACGTTTGGCTTTACACTCCTGTTTCACCAAGAAAAAGGATGTTTTAGCCTTGCTTCCAACAGGATTTGGCAAAAGCCTAATCTACCAACTAGCCCCGTTAGTGGCTAAGCTAATGGGGTATAGCGAGACCCCGATCGTTGTGGTCTAATAATTGATACGATTGGCTAAGAGCTACGTACAGACGCTTACTGGGGATTTCCAATGGGCGTGGAACGGCTCCGTCACGGTTTTGCTCCGTCTTCTGCCCGGCATCAATTCACACCAGGCTCGCTACGGCCGCGTAACGGCAACATAGCGAGCCAGCCGTATACACACGAGATAACGAGAACACGCGATAATACAACCAACAGCTTACTTTGCTTCTCTGACATGGAAGATCTGTTGATCTGACCATCTATCCTTATAAAAAACAATGTTATGTCATAAATGATGCTGTTCCACTTCAACAATCAGTCTCTTGTTGTCCATGTCTCCTAACCCTCTGAGACCCTTTGATTGATTGATTGATAGATTTATTGCTGATCTGGTGCCTCGGTCATAAAATAATGTCGATGTGAAGTAGTTTTAGGCTGCATGAACTGGGTATTGTGTTTTATTTTGAAAGGGGGCGGAAGTGTATTACGTTGATTCTGAGTCGGACTTCCTGTCCAGTGCGATCTTCTCTGTTGAGATTTACGAGGTTTAGCAGCGGCTCGCGGAAAAAATAGAAATGCTACCTATTGTTTGCGCATCGGAGCGGAGAGCCGCGGCTGGGACGTTGCTGAGACATTCATTTTCATTTTCATTGTGATATGTTTTGAAGAGATTGATTAATAAGTTTTGAGAAGATGTCAAGAAGAAATCATATTGTCACAATCATTTCATGGAAAGAGTTTAAAAAAAATTTGTTTCAACTTTATGGGCGACCTTGTATTTGAGAGCTTACCGATGCTTATCAGCTTTCCCGCCTTTTTCAAGTTGACAAAAAGCTGTAACACAACTTTAATGGGCCCAAATTCTAAAACAAAATTATTATATTAGTAAATGCTTACTTATATGTTATCAGTAGTTATTGTTCGTTTTTGATTTGACTTTTAACAAATATTTTGATTGATTGAAGTTGTAACTTCTCCTCTGGGCCGATGGTGTTTTCTGGCTCAAGATAAAAAATGAAGTAGTTATTGTTAGTTTTTGCGGTAAAACACAAATTTTCTACCAATTCTCAAGAATGGGTAATATAAAAATATATACAGGTGTGCTAACAGCAGGCCATTTCTGATTAAAACAAAACAGCAGTGTGTGTATGTTTGCAGTCTCTGTGTGAAGATGGTTACAGATGCAAAATTAAGAAAATCTAAAGCCTCGTTCAGACTGCCAGCCAAAATCAGATTTTTAGCCCATCCAGATTGGAACTGGATGGCTCTTTTGAAGTCTGAACAGTCACAAATCACATGAAATCCGATTTTTGCGAACCGGATCGAAACCACCTTCGGGAGGTAGTTTCAGATCGCATTTGGACAGATGCGTCTCAGTCTGAACCTCCAAACACTCAGATCAGTTTTGACTGTCCGTGACGTCACTCTACGCGTAGCACCGGCAGCGCGGAGACGAGGTGTCCACCGGCAGCCACGCCCCGACGGGGCGTCCATCCGCCCGGTTTCTCCCCTGGTGCGTCTGAGATGTTCTGCACCTCTACTGGACAGTGATGAGGCCAATATACTGAGGTGACCTGCCTCCCTCATGTTTGTTGTTGTTGTTGTTGTTGTTGTTGTTGTTGTTCTTGTCGCTGTCGCAATTATATGACGTCTGACGCCGTGACGACGTCAGATCGACCTGTCAGATCAGTCAACAATGTGGCCCAGTCTGAACAGAGCCATATCCGATTTGGACACTTGCTAAAAATAGTGTGGACAGTCAGCCCTAAAAATCGGATTTGAGTAGGAATCTGATTTGAATCAGATTCGCCTGCAGTCTGAACGTGGCCTCAATGTGCACATGCCTCCTGATGGCTGCAGCTCCCAGCTGGACCTCGTTAAGTAAATATGCACCTAACGACCTTTTATTAAAGGACAACCTGCAACGCTTCAATGCACAAACACACAGCAACAACCAGCAGGTTTATCATACTTTTCTTTCCTTATTCCTATATCATCTAACACCGATAACATGTACAGTAGGTGTCTTGGTGCCTCAGCAGAAATCACACACACATATTACTCTGCCTCCTGTTAACACAACACTGGAGCTCCATTCTTAAATCTCAAACACTTACTGCATGTCGGACTAAAGCCCAGTGCTGAGATTGCTTATTTTCTGCTGTTCCACTTAGATTTCATTCAGTAATAAAACAAAACAAATCCTTTCTTGTGTTTCTCACTGAATAACTCTGAATTACTACATTTGCATCGTCGTCGGTCTGTAGGAGGATTTTCCTCGACAGGAAATTGTCAAGACCCCCCAGAGCCTCTCTCTGGTTTAGTGACCGAATATTGTTGTTGGGCTTTGAGAAAATAAAGTACACAGTAAGAGGCTTATCTGATAAATTTCCTTCTACTTTGGGTCCCATGATCCAATACTGCAATAAGCTTAAAACCCTCCCATCGGCTCCACTAGATTAATTTTACACAAATACAAATCTAACTCTATACTCCCCGGTCAATTCTTCCAGTGCTTTATGCATCACTTTATACTGTACATATGCATTGGTTTGTTTTTATTTTAATCAATAAAACATATAGAATGGGATATCAGGGGAAAATTAAATGTACACTTATATGTTCCCCTTGTATCCCATTCTGTATGTTGTGTGTATGTAATTTCTGCTTGTTTTTTTAATGCAATAGCAAGATAATGGGGGCTGCTGGTGTGTTTTAATTCCTATTTGGGGGTTGGGAAAGATAAGAAGTAAATCATTGGAATATGTACTGTAATAACATTGTGTGTTAAATGAATGCCGGGTTTATTTAATAATATATCACACCCACGGGAAAACAATAACAGAAATGATGCAAATGTTCACTATCTACACATTTATGTGGAGGAAGACGATGAAAGTGTTTGATTGCAGTTTCTTGTTGAGCAGATATTTTCAAAGATTAAGAGTGCAGGATTTTGGAGGTGATGGTTGAGGAAGGTACAGACAGACAGGTGAAGGGAAAAAATGCCAATTAAGTGTCTCAGCGAGACGTTGGTCCATCACCAGCCACAAAAATAGCTCTCCTCTGCAGATATTAAATTCTCTAAGTTTCTGAAACCCAAAAAAATGTAGGTTGACATCATCTGTGCAAGCAGTTTCTTAAGACCAGTATTTACTTTTGTTGTCAGGTGACTGACATAGACTGCATATAAATAAATCAAGTAAAAAATAAACCATTAACTCTAAAACAAAATGTACGTGTTACTTACAGAATGTTACTTACCAGAAAAATTGAACAGCGACTTCTTGGAGTGTCTTTTAGTAAAACCGAACGCTGAACAAGACATTTTTAATGAACAAAATGTTTAAATAAACTTTGATGAAGTGAAAACACAAGGTGAAAGGGTCAAAGTCCTGAGACGAAAACACGGCTAACAGGTTCACAGCTGTAAAGTACACGTTGTCATGGATACGAGTTGTTCTTCGTCCCTCCTTATGAGGGCTCCCTGTTAGTGACCTGTCAATCAAAGGCAGCCACGCCCAAATCTACAGTCTTTTATCATCAGTTATGCAGGTTGGCATAGAATTCTGAATTAACTTTTTTGTAAGGGATACAACGGGCAAGCAGCGTCTTTATGCTGACAGACTTAGGATTTGGTAATGATTTGAAAAATGCAGGCTTCACTTTGTTGCAATTCAAAATAAATCAGGAAATCAATAAAATAGATAGCTTTTTCCAGTCACTCACAGTATTGCCAATTATGGTGTTACTGCGATCCACAATAAAGTCTTATATCTTACAACCTTCAGTACAACCGTGATTCCAAAAAAGTTTGGACGCTACGTTAAACAAGAAAAAACATAATGCATGATAGTCAGAATTCTGAGTGTCTTTGTACTGTTTTCAATTAATTTGTTTCACTTTATTGAATTTTTATTTATGCTATGTCCCAACTTTTTTGAAGTCAGGGTCAAAGTATTGGTGCCAAAACTGAACCAATTGTTTCACAATGTCAAAATACAAAGAGTCATATATGTCATTATTAGAGTGGGAACATGATGTACTGAATGGATTCATTTCTTGTGTTTTTTCAATCATATCTTTGAACTTGTCAGCCTGTGTATTTGTCAGGAATAATAAAAGAAAGATAATAATAAAAAATAAAACCATAAGTTGTCAGCTTCATAATCTTGATGGTTTTACATGCAATGCAACAAAAACACAATTTAAATGTTCAGATATGAAGTAATGTCAGGATGGATGGATGAAGCTATCATCTAAACAAATACATTAACATACAACACTTACATTCACTAATGGTTTTCAGGTGATTATGTGCACTTTCTATATGCAGATGACACACCATACATCCAGCTGCATAATTTTAAGCTTTTTTACAAATGCAATACACACAAAAAAAAACAATTTATCTCTATAAATATGAAGTAATGTCACCATGGGTGGATGGATTCCCATTAACAGAAGCTGACACATGTGCAGACACACACACTGCAGCTGACTAATCAAATACATTCATGCACAGCACTCACGTACTATTTACATGTAGTACATAATGTGCACTTTTATAAATGCAGATGACATACATACATATGCAAATGTGCTCATAATGTCAAGAAATGCACATAAGAAATAGTGAATTTCTTCTTCATTTCTTGTATTTATTTATTTTTACCAATTTGTGGTTAGATTTGGTTAAGTGGGCTGTGTGGGATGCTTTAAAAATAAAGGATTCTTCATTGTTTGCTTCTGCAGTTCATCATATTTAATGAAAGCCAACAGGCCGGATAACACTGTACAGCTTTAGGGTGAATTATTCAACATCCTGTATGTAACCTACCTCCCTACCTCTCTCTGTCAGTTAATATTCTCATTCTGAGGCCTGCACAGACCGAGATGGTTGGTTAGACCCCATGAGACCCTGCAGATGGGACAGCTTGTGCCATGCTGTGGGCCGTCACATCCAGACGGTAAAATGTCACAAAAATGTCAGGGGAAACCCAGTTGGCTTCATAGCAGATACTCTTCAGTGATACACCATTGAACAACACCAAAGAAAAGGCCAAACTCCCCTACACTCAAGTGCTGTCACAGGCTGCACATTGGCTCTGTCGCCATTAGTCACACACTGGTTCAATATTTTATCTGCCTGTTTCTCAACTTTAGACTATAACAATCGGGGCTGTGTATTTATTGGACAGCAGCTAACATTTATTGGGGTAAACGAAGCTGTAGGCCCCAAATATTTAGTTATTAACAGTGACAGAGGCGTGCTCTTCACAATCAGTCCACGGCTTTAAAGGCGTGTTAAATAATCTATGACCTTTATAGGACTAGCAGGAATTGCAACCAATTTGGCAGAACTTATCTCCTCCTCCACGTCTCTGGCACAGAACCAACCTCCACCCCTCTGCTGCCTTCCCCCCGGAGCGAAAGCAGCCTGAAACTGACACAAACTGCAAAGCTGCATTTTCAAAAAGGGGACAAATACGCTCTCTCATTATAATCCAGCACAAATGTTGCTTTTGAAGAGTAAATGCATCAGCATGCAAAATACTGGAACTGTAATACTAATGCTTGTACAGAAAACAAGAATACAGCTGCAGAGTAATTCTACATGTTTTATACTAATCATTATATTGTATACTGGTGTAGTATTAATAATTCAATTAGTACTAATTAGTTAGTAAGGGAGCAATTATAACATTCTCCCTCATAATTTACAGACTGCTGGAAACCCAGTACTCAGTGGTAAATACATTTTTTTGCTGAAGGTTTTATATAAATAAGGTTGGTATATAAATTGAGAAATTATTGCTGTGGCGCTGTTCTTTTAAACAATGGCTTACTTTACTGTTTTATGGTGCTTTATCGTGTTGTGCTTTGCTGCTCTGTCTTGCCTTCATATGTGCTGTCTGTGAATTATTTTCGACATTCAGTTATACATTTGTTTTTCCCTGCTTCAAAATAGGACATGTGGTGGGAAAGCATGTGAAAGAGTCTCACACGTGAGAGTTGGCGCCCCAGAATAATTTAAATCATGTTCACTTTTTTAATGTAGCATGTTAGTGTGCTAACATTTAGCACTCAACCCATCAGTTTTGCAGGTATTTGCTGCATGTTGTCCCATTTACTGAGTTGGAAAGTCGATTTTCAGACTCCGTTCATGAGCTTTAAGTCGTAATGTTTATATAACATTGATGCTACAAAGAAAATGTGTGAAACAACATATTCAGTCCCTAAAACGGCGGCTGTGGCTCAGTTGGTAGAGTTGGTTGGCCCCTAACCGAAGGGTTGGTGGTTCGATCCCTGACCATCATAGCCTACATGTCGAAGTATCCTTGAGCAACATACTGAACCCCAAATTGCTCCTGATGCTGCGTTCATCGGTGTGTGAATGAATTCCCAATGGTGGCAGGTGGGACCGTTTAGGGTAGCCTCTGCCACCAGTATGAATGTGTGTGTGAAAGGGCTTTGAGTGGTCGCAAAGCGACTAGAAAATCGCTATATAAGTGCAGGTCCATTTACCATTTACCATAAAACCATGACAATAGCCGTGTTCCCATCAACAAATTTCTATACACATTTTGAAGATTTGCATGAGAAAAGATTGATTTAAACACCAAAATTCGACAAAACTTTCAAAAATGCACATAAAAGTTTTTACACTAGCTTGAGGTGGTTTTTGTCTTTTGCGAAAAATAGTTAATGTGCTAAACAGAGATGGGAAAGATGGAAAGTTTTAACGTAGCAAACATTTAACTCACATGACTGATCAGCTGTTTCCTCTGACATGAAAGAACAATACAAAGTTGCCCAGTTGATCTAATTCCTGAAGAATTCTCTCCATTTTCTCTCGTGGATGGCCAAGGTGTCTGATAAGCAACCTATTGTTTGTTGTTGTTTTCTCTCTTCTTCTTCTCCTGTTCACTGACGGATTAGCCTACAGTAATACATTACACTGTCATCTTCTGAGCAAAGTACGTTTATGCAGCTTTGTTAATCGCTGGTGATGGAAACATCTTAAATTCAGTTTTTTTATGTGACATTTCAAAATTTGCTTTGACTTTCATGGAAACACGGCAAATGTTGCTTTACCTGACTTCAGTCAGGGTTAATGCTAATAAATAACTTTTCTGACTAATCTAGGTCACTCTACATGGACAACAACAGTTAGCCAAGCAATATCATTAATCCAACATTTGCTTTCATCAGCCATGTTTCTTTGTAATATGATGTCAACTCTGCAATTCGTGCACCCAATTTTTTGAGGTTTTGAGTTATTTTTCTGTCTTGAGGGGGCGTTCATGTATATTTTTTCAGATTATTTTGACACCATATCAATGCAGCAATAATGCACCAAAGGTCATTCCTTCATATTCCTTAACCACTTATCCACACCGGGTCGCGGGGGGCTGGAGCCTATCCCAGCTGACATTGGGCGAGAGGTGGGTTCACCCTGGAGACAGACATAGAAGGTGCATCCCAAAGCTCTTAATTTCCGCCTCCTCTATCCTCTATCCTCTATCCTCGCTTGAACCGGAAGTTCTTTCGCGGGCGCCATCTTTACGACCGTCCCAAAGCTCTTATTTGTGCTCGGAGGATGGAGGATAGAGGAGGCATATCAGAGGAGGCACAAGCGAGGATACATGAGAGCAATCTATGCGGAAGTCTTTTAGCGGTGGCCCCGCCACCTGACTTATTGAATAGACGCAGCAGCTGATCGAACAGATGTTATACATCGCAGTAGTTTCATACTGGAGTGAAGACAGATCACAGATTAAACTAATGTGTGTCACCACAAACTTTATATTTATTTATATGATTCACCATGTAGTTAAAATCTTTTTATTGTGACTCTGAACAACAAAAACACCACAAACATATGTCTACATTTATAATAACTTAAGAGAAAGATCGCTCTAGAAGTTTTTTTCCTTTTCGTGATCTGTTTTTTCCACCATACAGATTTATCATGGATATTATTGAAGTAAAAAAAACAGTAAAGAGTATGAGAGTCTGTCCGTCAGCAAGAAACACTTTTACATTGTTTGTCATTTTCATCAGTCCCACGTGAGGCTGATCATTGCTGAGTGACATAATTTACATTTTACCTTAATCATCTAACCTAATAAAACATTGGCCGGTGTTCAGCGGACACAGTCATGTTCTGGGATATTAAATAATTAATTTATCACCAGGATCGTCAACGACGACGGTGTATTAGGGCCATGTATGAAAAAAATAAATAAATAGTGACCCAGGGGAGAAGGGCCCAGCCACCATGGCATGATTAAAAACACATAACATGAAGTGATGGTTCTACATCACCACATTTCATTCATTTCTACCTGCGGGATGTCTCCGCTTCTCTATCACTCACTCTGTTTTGGGTGTTTTATCAGAGTGGTTGTTTATGAGTGATCGGACTGATGCTCCCCTCCTCCTCGCATTCACATGGAGCGCTGTCTTTCAGACCTCCTCTGCTCCTTGTTGACAGTTACAGTGTGTAACGTTCGTCTAAACTTTTTTCACAGCAGCAGGTTTATTGTTCCCAGCCTTCATTCCTCATGGGCATTCGCATGTGATGCGTCTTTACGCATGTCATGGAGCCGGGTTTATGGAATCTTTATTCATCTTTGAACTGTGTGTGTGTGTGTGTGTGTGTGTGTGCTTGCATTTGTGGCACCAGACGGACCCAGTGAGGCATTTTTTCATACTTGGCCCTAATACGCCGTACAGAAGCAAATAATAATAAATAAATAATATAAAGGCATCCCCGTGCCCCTGAGCTGGACACAGTTTACAGCATAAATACACAATGGAGGTTGTTATTCATGTGCAGGTGTTTGTTAAACAGAGAAAAAACGTATTATTATTATTAGTGCATGTCTCCAGCTGTTAAAGCAACTGACAGCTGATCCAGCTGTGATCTGCTGCCGCCGTCAGAAACGGACGTCGCTTCACGTGACGCTTCGGAGGGAAGGACTTCCCATGTCCCTTAAATTGTTTCCCCTCTCCTCGCTTCCCTCACTTGCGTCTCTCCATGCATCCCCGGTGGGCGGGACTAAGACGCAAGTGAACGGCGCAAGTGAGGGATGCAGGGATGCGAAATAGGAGCAATGGGATGCAGCCAGAGACAGACAATCAGGCTCTCATTCACTCCTACGGGCAATTTAGAGTCACTAATTAAACCTAGGTGCATGTTTTTGGACTGTGGGAAGAAGCCGGAGTACCCAGAGAGAACCCACACTGACACAAGGACAACATGCAAAGTCCACACAAATTTGACCTGATAATGGTCCAAGATAAAAAATTAAAAAAATTAAGAGAATACCGAAGTTATATGTACCAAAAACGCTGTAGTTGTTTAAACATTTCCCTCAAAACCAAAAAATGTTAATGTTATGGTGGTGCTAGAGGAGAAATCAGGCCATAACTTGAGTCATAAGTCAGTCTAGACCAACATAATGACCTGACTGACCAGCTGACATCTCCATCCCTAGAGTCACAGCGGTCAAATATGCACCTTCTGCAGGTTTTCTAACTCTTTAATTTAAAAGTTCAGTCTTGAAAACTGAGTTTTTAAACACAGCTGGTGAAGTAATCACACTGCCACTATTAATATTCATAACTGCAGTTAAATTATGGTCATTTTGTGCCTCGGAGCAGGAAACTTGATGCCTATTTTATTTCACTGTAACATTGCAGATTACAGTGTGCAACCCAGGGCATGTATTTTCTGTCTTACAAATCGAATGCAGTGTATTTAGGTCAAGCCTTCGATACAGCTAAGTGTGCAGAACATCGCCTCCCTCTATGGATCGGACTGTAAACTCTGACACCCAGGACATTAATGAGTCCAATAATGATCAGTCAATGTTCTCAGCTTGGGCGAACAACAAACACACTTCTGCCCTTTAGACTTTATTCCCATTTAAACAGTGAAGACTGGGATACGACACCTTTGTGTGCTGTGAGTTTGCAGCGTGTGGAGCTCATCCCGGTGGTGTTTGTTGATTAGCATGTGAGCCAACTGGATTCTCCCTCATTATCTAACAAGCTAATTACGAGCTAATTATTTCAAGGGAGCGAGGTTCGCGCATCAACTTTGCAAAGTTGTGAAATTGATAGAGACAATGCAGCGGCGAGGGTAATCATTATAATTGATGGTGTATCTGCTTGTGTAGTTGAGAAAGAAATCAAGTTGAACCTCAGGAAAAAGTGGCGAGTCTTTAATTAGAAAACAATCCATACTGCAAAGAAAACAAGTGCATCCGAAATGAACAAATCTGAAAGGAAAACTGTTTCCTTTTTGCTGTGAAATGAGAGTCAGACAGTCTTCCACGTCGGGGCTTTATTTTTAGACAAATGACTCAGTACATGCAAACGTTCTGGCATGAACACACTGTACATATGGCACACAACCACGTTTGACCTTCTGTTGATTTCGATGTTTATATGTTGATTCCTTTAAGTGACTACATTAGCACTTTATTTTAGTGTCATATTTCTTGCAAAAAAACACAAAAATATGTTTAGCAAGACATTTTAAAAAATCAAGATCTTCCATTGACATTTGAAATATTTTTGATAATAAAGAAAATGCTGTAATCTTTTGAAAAATAGAAAACAACATAGCAATTTTCAAAATAAAATGTTTATCACAGGTAAGAGAAAAGCCAACTTGAAGCCCTTGTGGGTGTCGTAGATTTTTAAAGATCAGAAAGTTAGTTCGTAGCACATGGGACAAATATTTTTATATTAATAATGGATCAAATGACTATGCATAATGTTTGCTCATTGACTTGGTTCACCGGCCCACAACTGCCCTGTTTTGGATCACTCTCACAGGCGGATGTTTTCGGTTAAAAAAGCTATTTAAAAAAAAGAAACACTGTATGCTGCCTAGTGGAGCTCAAAGAGACACAAAACAGAGCTAAAAGAACGTGAATATTGAACTTGCATTAGTAAATAAGTAACGGTTTGTTTGTTTTTTAAATCACCTACAATATCTTTGAAGAAAGAGTTCCGATTTATTGAAGCAAGGCTGTATAAGGTACTTATTCATAGTCAGTGTATTACCAGCAGTAGATGGCGGCCTTGAAAATATATAAAATATTAAAAGGTTTATGCTTATATAGAAGATATACCACCACTTTAATATTGCTGTCAAACAGCCATTATTGGCGGGAGACTGAATCAATTATTCATGTGCTTGTTAGAGCCACCAGACTCCATTGACAAAAACAGCAATTTTACCTTACAAAACACTGGAGTAATGAATTTATATTGGATTTCATGGGGGTGCTGTGGGGGTGCTATGCCACCACTAGGGGAAGCTGTAGCACCGGCAAGCCCCTCCTTGGCGCCGCCTATGGACGTATTCACCGTGACGTCACCCATTGGTTTGTGGCCCATTGGTTTGTGGCCCGCTGGAAGCCTCGAGTTCAGCGCTACACTAGTCGCCATCTTGCGTCGCCATCTTGTTTCCGATACGCGGAGCAAACCATATCTGGACTGTGGAGGAGCGCGAGGGATCTGATCACTGACTACACGTCTCTCTACACCTCAACCTGACTGAGAGAAGCTGCTGCTAATTCATGTTAGCATTAATTGGAGCATTGATTTGGAGCATCAAATTGTCTTGAAGATGATTTTTTATTAGTGTGTTATCCGAGGTAATAAATCAAGTGAGAAGTTTTCAGATTTTGCACTGAAATGAATGGGCAGATTTTTTTTGCAGCCAAACTTAGCACCCCCTGCTGGAATTTTCGGTGGATTGCAGGCTTAAGGCACTTCCTGGTTGGCCTCCCTGCTCAGGCACGGAGATTGCAGCCTGACCGGAAATGGAAAGTGGTGAGACATTTTCTAACTTCTGTGTTGTTTCTCCTGCCTGCTTCTCCACACTGTGGACATGCTGACCTCATACAACCCCACTTCAAAAAATCTGAACTCTCCCCTGAAAGGGTAGTGATATGTTACTGTTCTTGTTTCTGATGCCCCCAAGTGGCTGAAAATAAATAATGAATGCATCTTTATGGTTTGTAGGTCTGCAATTGCTGGTAGAAGCCGGGGTTGGGGCGAGTTGAGGGCCTCGCCAGCTTCACCTTGCCGTATGCATCATTGAACGACAGCCCCTCCCTCAACATCAGGTAGCCAATGACGATGGAGGAGGAGCGTGATACGCCTGCGTTACAGTGGACCAGCACCACACCGCCCTGAGGACAGAGAAAGGGAGTGAGACTCAGGAAAACAAAGAAGTTCAGAGGTTAAATATATAAGAGGACTGGGGTCTCATTACAGGAAATTATCTTAAAGGTTCAAACTATAGAAGCACATAGTTCAAAGGGTCTGGGCAGTCTACATGTGTCCATTAATACATGGTCCAAGAAATTAAGTCCTCATCATACAGTTTGAGGAGCATTTCAGTCATTTCATTTAAAAGGAGAAGTTCAATGCCATTCTAATGCAGTATTTTTTATTTGGGAAATCCCTAATATAGACTGTTCTGTTGTAGCTAAATTCCTATTGTAAGGTAAGTAAGCTAAATGCAGCTTGGAAACATGTTTTTTTGCAATACCAAATCCAAAGTGTCATCTTAAACAGAGATAAAATAGAATTGAAAACTTAGAAAGTTTCTGAAATAAGACCCAAAGTCTTTAATTGTAACTTCCACATTATCAAGAGGTCAAGTTAGGAAAAATCCAACAATGTTTCACCATAATGAAATGATTAACAATAAATGCAGCAATGATTACAACAGATACGTATCAAGACTTTTATAGGTTAAGCCATTTACCACACAGGTAATTAGAAAAACATATCTTTCTTTTCATCCCCATATAAACAGTTTTATCTGCTGAAGTTTAGAGAGATCCATCTGTGTGAATTCTGCTGCCACCCAAAACACAAAAGAAATAAATAGAACTTAATTAGTTGTCTACATTTAAAAAGTGACATTTAAAAAATAACCATCATCCACCTCAGTTGTATCAGGGCTGTTTCAGAAGCTCAAAACAACAGCATGTTTTAGTTAAATCCTTAACATGTTCTGATAAGTTAGTGAACTATTTGAAAGTTGACGTGACATCAGCTAGATTGTGAAAATGACAGCTTGAAGTCATTTC